>NC_079519.1:2037209-2169948 GCF_000801105.2 Raphanus sativus | reverse complement strand
AAACTAAAGTGAAGAGTATAAACTTCAGTATAGTAGAGCATTTACCGAAAACTCAATATTAACCCACGGATTTTGGAAAAATTTCAAAAATTTGAAAATCTTGTTTTAGTGTATAGTTTTCAGTCGAGTACTAACATAAGATGATGGTAAAATGGTATGAACCTCTATTGTCTCCGTTTCTCGAGATAATGAAGATTTTATAATGCTAATTCCATTAATCTATGCAGTATATGTATTTTAGTAAAATAAATATTAAAAATTAGAATGATTCCGTACTACCATGAAAGATAGTTTAGAATACATTAATTCAAATGTAGAATGTGGTTTGAAAATTAAAATAAAGTGAAGAGTATAAACTGCAGTATATATAGGCATTATCGAAAACTCATTATTTTAGAAGGGTGTTAACCCACAGATTTTGGAAAATTTTTAAAAATATGAAAATCTGGTTTTGGTGTATAGTTTCATCGAGTATTAACATAGATGATGTTCAAAGATTTTTAGAACCTCTATTATCTTTGTTTCTCTCGATAATGAAGATTTTATAATGCTAATTCCACTAATCCTAGGAAGTGTATTAAATTTTAGTAAACTAAATATTAAAAAAACTAGAATGATTCCTATATACCAGAAAGATAGTTTAGAATACATTAATTCAAATGTAGAATGTGGTTTTGAAATTTTTAAATTAAAGTGAAGAGTATAACTTTAGTATATAGAGCATTTACCGAAAAACTCATTAGTTTAGAATGGGTTAACCCACTGATTTTGGAAAAAATTTCAAAAATTTGAAAATCTGGTTTTAGTGTATAGTTTCATCGAGCACTAACATAAGATGATGGTGAAAGAGTTTAGAACCACTGTTGTCTCTGTTGTCCCCGTTTTCTTAGATAATGAACATTTTATAATGCTAATTCCACTAATCTAGGCAGTATATGAAATTTTAGTAAACTAAATATTAAAAATTAGAATGATTTCTATATACCATGAAGGATAGTTTAGATACATTAATTCAAATGTAGAATGTGGTTTGAAAATTTTAAACTAACGTGAAGAGTATAAACTTAGTATATAGAGAATTTACCGAAAACTCATTTTTTTAGAAGGGGTTTTAACTAACCGATTTTTGGAAAAAAATTTTAAAATATGAAAATCTGGTTTTGGTGTATAGTTCATTGACCACTAACATAAGATGATGGTCAAAGAGGTAAGAACTTATGTTGTCTCGTTTCTCTAGATAATGAAGATATTTAATGCTAATTCCATTAATCTAGGCAGTATATGAAAGTTTAGTAAACTAAATATTAAAAAATTAGGAATGATTCATATATGCCATGGAAGATAGTTTTAGAATACATTAATTCAAATCTAAATGTGGTTTGAATTTTTTAAACTAAAGTGAAGAGTATAAACTTTAGTATCTAGAGCATTTACCGAAAACTCATTAGTTTAGAATGGGTTAACCCACTGATTTTTGAAAAATTTCAAAAATATGAAAATATGGTTTTAGTGTATAGTTTCATCAAGACTAACATAAGATGATTGTCAAAGGAGTTTAGAAACATATGTTGTCTCCGTTTCTCTAGATAATGAAGATTTTATAATGCTAATTCCACTAATCTAGGCAGTATATGAAATTTTAGTAAACTAAATATTAAAAAATTAGAATGATTCTTATTTACCATGAAAGATAGTTTAGAATATATTAATTCAAATGTAGAATGTGGTTTGAAAATTTTTAAACAAAAGTAAAGAGTACAAACTTTAGTATATAGAAGATTTACCGAAAACTCATTATTTAGAAGGGGGTGTTAACCCACGGATTTTTGGAAAATTTTTAAAATATGAAAATCTGGTTTTCATGTATAGTTTCATTGAGCACTAACATAAGATGATGGTCAAAGAGTTAAGAACCTTTGTTGTCTCTGTTTCTCTAGATAATGAAGATTTTATAATGTTAATTCCACTAATCTAGGCAGTATATGATATTTTACTAAACTAAATATTAAAAAATTAGAATGATTCCTTTATACCATGAAAGATAGTTTAGAATACATTAATTCAAATGTAGAATGTGGTTTGAAATTTTTAAACTAAAGTGAAGAGTATAAACTTTAGTATATAGAGCATTTACCCGAAAACTCATTATTTTAGAAGGGGGTGTTAACCAACGGATTTTTGGAAATTTTTCAAAAATATGAAAATCTGGTTTTGTTGTATAGTTTAATCGAGTACTAACATAAGATGATAGTCAAAGAGTTTAGAACCTATGTTATCTTCGTTTCTCTAGAAAATGGAAGATTTTATAATCCTAATTCCACTAATCTAGTCAGTATAGGAAATTTTACCAAAACTAAATATTAACAAATTAGAATAATTCATATATACCATAAATTATAGTTTAGAATATATTAATTCAAATGTCGAATGTCTTTTGAAATTTTTTTAAACAAAAGTAAAGAGTATAAACTTCAGTATATAGGGCATTTACCAAAACTCATTATTTTAGAAGGGGTAACCCATGGATTTTAGAAAATTTTCAAAAATATGAAAATCTGGTTTTAGTGTATAGTTTCATTGATCCACTAACATAATATGATGGTCAAAGAGTTAAGAACCTCTGTTGTCTCCGTTTCTTTTGATAATGAAGATTTTATAATGTTAATTCCATTAATCTAGGCTGTATATGAAATTTTATTAGACAAAATATTAAAAAATTAGAATGATTCCTATATACCATGAAAGATAGTTTAGAATACATAAATTCAAATGAAGAATGTGGTTTGAAATTTTTAAATTAAAGTGAAGAGTATAAACTTTAGTATTTAGAGCATTTACCGAAAACTCATAATTTTAGAAGGGGTTAACCCACGGATGTTGGAAAAAAATCAAAAATATGAAAATATGGTTTTAGTGTATAGTTTCATCAAGCACTAACATAAGATGATGGTGAAAGTGTTTAGAACCTCTGTTGTCTCCGTTTCTCTAGATAATGAAGATTTTATAATGCTAATCCACTAATCTAGGCTGTATATGAAATTTTATTAAACTAAATATTAAAAATAGAATATTCTTATATACCATGAAAGATAGTTTAGAATACATTAGTTCAAATGTAGAATATTGTTTGAAAATTTTAAACAAAGTGAAGAGTATAAACTTTAGTATATAGAGCATTTACCGAAAACACATTATTTTAGAAAGGGTTAACCCACGGATTTTGGAAAATTTTCAATGAAAATGAAAATCTGTTTTGTGTATAGTTTCATCGAGCACTAACATAAGATGATGGTGAAATATGTTAGAACCTCTGTGTCTCCGTTTTTCTATATAATGAAGATTTATAATGCTAATTCCACTAATCTATGCAGTAAATGAAATTTTAGTAAACTGAATATTAAAAAATTAGAATGATTTCTATATACCATGAAAGATAGTTTAGAATACAGTAATTCAAATGTAGAATATGGTTTGAAATTTTTAAACTAAAGTAAAGAGTATAAACTTTTGGATATAGAGAATTTACCGAAAACTCATTATTTTAGAAGGGGTTAACCCATGGATTTTGGAAAAAAATTCAAAAATGTTAAAATCTGGTTTTAGTGTATAGTTTCATCGAGTACTAACATAAGATGATGGTCAAATAGTTTAGAACCTCTGTTGTCTCCTTATCTCTAGATAATGAAGATTTTATAATGCTAATTCCAATAATCTAGGCAGTATATGATATTTTAGTAAACTAAATATTAAAAAATTAGAATGATTCCTATATACCATGAAAGATAGTTTAGAATATATTAATTAAAATGTAGAATTTTGTTTGAAATTTTTAAACTAAAGTGAAGAGTTTAAACTTTAGTATGTAGAGCATTTACCGAAAACTCATTATTTTAGAAGGGGTTAACCCATGGATTTTGGAAATTTTTCAAAAAATATGAAAATCTTGTTTTGTGTATAGTTTCATCGAGCACTAACATAAGATGATGGTGAAAGAGGTTAGAACCTCTGTTGTCTCCGTTTCTCTAGATAATGAAGATTTTATAATGCTAATTCCACTAATCTAGGCAGTAAATAAAATTTTAGTAAACTAAATATTCAAAAATTAGAATGATTCATGTATACCATGAAAGATAGTTTAGAATACAATAATTCTAATGTAGAATATGATTTAAAATTTTTAAACTAAAGTGAAGAGTATAAACTTTGTATATAGAGGATTTACCGAAAACACACATTATTTTAGAAAGGGTTAACCGGTGGATTTTGGAAAATTTTCAAAAATGTAAAAATCTGGTTTTAGTGTATATTTTCATCGAGTATTAACATAATATGATGGTCAAATAGTTTAGAACCTCTGTTGTCTCCGTATCTCTAGATAATGAAGATTTTAGAATGCTAATTCCAATAATCTAGGCAGTATATGATATTTTAGTAAACTAAATATTAAAAAAAATAGAATGATTCCTATATACCATGAAAGATAGTTTATAATATATTAATTCAAATGTCGAATGTGGTTTGAAATTTTTAAACAAAAGTGAAGAGTATAAACTTCAGTATATAGAGCATTTACCTAAAACTCATTATTTTAGAATGGGTGTTAACCCCCACGGATTTTGCAAAAAAAAATAAAAATATGAAAATCTGGTTTTGGTGTATAGTTTCATTGAGAACTAACATAAGATGATGGTCAAAGAGTTAAAAACCTATGTTGTCTCCGTTTCTCTAGATAATGAAGATTTTGTAATGCTAATTCCACTAATCTATGCTGTATATGAAATTTTAGTAAAGTAAATATTAAAAAATTATAATTATTCCTATATACCATGAAATATAGTTTAGAATACATTAATTCAAATGTAGAATGTGGTTTGAATTTTTTTAAACAAAATTAAAGAGTATAAACTTCAATATATAGAGCATTTACCGAAAACTCATTATTTGAGAAGGAATTAACCCACGGATTTTGGAAAAATTTCAAAAAATATGAAAAATCTCGTTTTAGTGTATAGTTTCATCGAGGACTAACATAGGATGATGGTCAAAGAGTTTAGAACCTCCGTTGTCTCCGTTTCTCTAGATAATGAAGATTTTATAATGTTAATTCCAGTAATCTAGGCAGTATATGAATTTTAGTAAACTAAATATTAAAAAAATAGAATGATTTCTATATACCATGAAAGATAGTTTAAAATATATTAGTTCAAATGTAGAATGTAGTTTGAAATTATTAAACTAAAGTGAAAAGTATAAACTTTAGTATATAGTGCATTTACCAAAAACTCATTATTTAGAAGGAGTTAACCCACGAACTTTAGAAAAATTTCAAAAATATGAAAATCTGGTTTTGGTGTATATTTTCATCATATTAATATAAGATGATGGTCAAAGAATTTAGAACATTTTTGTCTCCGTTTCTCTAGATAATGAAGATATTATAATGTTAATTCCACTAATTCAGGCAGTATATGAAATTTTAGTACACTAAATATTAAAAAAATTAGAATGATTCATATATACAATGAAAGATAGTTAAGAATACATTGATTCAAATGTCGAATGTGGTTTGAAATTTTTAAACAAAAGTGAAGAGTATAAACTTCAGTATATAGAGCATTTACCTAAAACTCATTATTTAGAATGGGTGTTAACCCACGGATTTTGAAAAAAAATTTAAAAATATGAAAAACTGGTTTTGGTGTATAGTTTCATTTAGAACTAATATAAGATGATGGTCAAAGAGTTAAGAACCTCTTTGTTTCCGTTTCTTTAGATAATGAAGATTTTATAATGCTAATTCCATTAATCTATGCAGTATATGAAATTTTAGTAAACTAAATATTAAAAATTATAATGATTCCTATACCATGAAATATAGTTTTAGATACATTAATTCAAATGTAGAATGTGTTTTGAATTTTTTTAAACAAAAGTAAAGAGTATAAACTTCAGTATATAGAGCATTTACCGAAAACTCATTATTTTTGAAGGAGGTTAACCCACTGATTTTGGAAAATTTTCAAAAATGTGAAAATCTGGTTTTAGTGTATAGTTTTATCGAGTACTAACATAAGATGATAGTCAAAGAGTTTAGAACATCTGTTGTCTCTATTTTTCTAGATAATGAAGATTTTATAATGCTAATTTCAATAATTTAGGCAGTATATGAAAGTTTAGTAAACTAAATATTAAAAAATTAGAATGATTCATATATATCATGGAAGATAGTTTAGAATACATTAATTCAAATGTATAATGTGGTCTGGAAATTTTAAACTAAAGTGAAGAGTATAAACTTTATGATATATAGAGCATTTACCAAAAACTTATTATTTTAGAAGGGGTTAACCCACGGATTTGGAAAATTTTCGAAAATATGAAAATCTGGTTTTAGTGTATAGTTTCATCGAGTATTAACATAAGATGATGGTCAAAGAGTTTTGAATCTCTGTTGTTTTAGGATCTCTAGATAATGACTATTTTATAATGTTAATTCCATAAATCTAGTCAGTATATGAAATTTTACCAAACTTAAATATTAAAAAATTAGAATAATTACTATATACCATGAAATATAGTTTAGAATACATTAATTCAAATGTCGAATGTGGTTTGAAATTTTTTTAAACAAAAGCTAAGAAGAATCATTCAATGATAGAGGTAATTTAGAAACATGAAGGATAATCATTCAATGATAGATAAAAGACCAGTTGAACCCAATCAGTTTCTTCTCTGCGTTATTAACCCCAACTTGCACCACGATGCACGTCTTTTCCACATGAGTTTCGACGAAACGGTGAACTTTTCTTCCCCGCGTTATTGTCCCCAAAAATAAAAAAAAACAATCAAGGGTGGCTGGCTATTGATTATATATATGTGTGCGTTTTGCTAAGTTTATAACTGCAACAATCCAATATCTATAGATACTTGTAAATCAGAGTAATCTCGACATTCTCTTGTATTGAGCAAGATTCTCTAATCCAAGTTCAGGTAATTTTTTCCTCTTTAATGAATAAAATATTTGTGAAAATATCTTTTTAATAAAGGTAAACATGAATAACTGTACAAAAAGTAAAACAAAAGTGAAATTTTCCCTTTAGATATTTGCCTAGAAAATATATTAATAATAAAGGTACACATGAATTATTATACAAAAAGTAAAATAAAAGTGAAATTGTCCCTTTAGATAATTTTGTAACTAAATTATTTTAGATCGTTTTCAAAAATGATTCTAAACGTGATGTATGGAATTTTATAGTTAGACTAGATTCTGACTTTTATTTTTTCTGAAAAAAATAACTTTTATATTTAATCATAGTTCAAAAATCAATCTGAATTATATATATATATATATATATATATATATATTAAATATAAAAATGTGTGTGGACCACACATTTATCAATTAGATATAATTGTGTTGTGTTTTAAAAAAAAACGACATAGTTGTGTTTTAATAGAATAGATAGTGCAATAACTACATAGTTTTTATTTGCAATAACTATATAAAAATAACTATAGAAATAACTATATGTGAATGCTAGAAATGATAATGTATATATAGCTTTTATTTGCAATAACTATAGAAAAATAACTATAGAAATAACTATATATAATGTATATATAGATTTTATTTGCAATTACTATAGAAAAATAACTATAGAAATAACTACATATGTATAATGTATATATAGCTTTTAGTTGCAATTACTATAGAAAAATTCTTTCATTGCTTTATTTATTTACAAAAATTAGACTCATTAGATATTTTTTATATTAATAGTTTTCAACAAGAAAGACTTATTGATTGGAGATATTATACGGATAAATGATTTATAGCTATACGAACAATATGCCACTTTAAGTTACAAAAGAAAAAAAAACAATATGCCACTACATGACCAAAAATAATTTAGTAAAAACTATACAAACTATATAAATCACATGATAATATCCTTAATTATGATGTGTTATGTTATGTTGCTAACACAATTAACATAATTTTATAACTATTAAAGAGTATTAGATTTGTAACGCGGCAATTCATGATGATGATGCTTGATATATTTTAATATATTATATGATGTTCGTTAATAACTTAATATATAACATTACATTTTGAAATTTTGATATATGCATGTGTTCATTTTTTTATCATTTCAATATGTGTTATGATCTGTTTCTTAAAGAAATTTTTATTTGGTGACGCCAAACTCTTAAAGCAACACATTTTTCGATATCAAAGTTATATTTATTGTGTTAACAACATGCACATATGAGTCGAGAGATGTTGTCATGTGATCTATATAGTTAGTGTAGTTTTCTAATATTATATTTGTCTAGATGTTTCGTGTAATTCACAATCATTTTTTTCATATTATAATTGTTTTATACTCCCTCCGTTTCATATTAAGTGTCGTTTTAGAGAATTTTTTTCGTTGCAAAATAAGTGTCGTTTTAGAGTTTCAATGCAAAATTTATTAACTTTATTCTACATTCTATTTTTCTATTAGTTGAATTGTATCGGTAATGATGTTTTTATATTGAAAATATGCAAAATTAAATGCTTTCTTAATCCGTGTGCACGAGTCTAAAACGACACTTATAATGAAACAGAGGGAGTAGTATGTTTACAACAAAAGAATCAGTAGTAATTAATTCATTTCTTCTTTATAATATGTTTATTAGTTCCATAAAAACAGTGAACAAAATTAAATAAACATTGCCTTAATTTTCTTGATTTTCTTTTCTCCTGATTAGCTTCAGTATCAAGTCAATGGGGGCTGTTGGATTAGTCTCTCAACTACTGTTGACATACTCAAACTCCGATAAGGATGAAACCAACGAACAAAGCCTGTGTTTGTACACATCCGCTTGTGAAGAAGATCCAGAGCTCAAATCACTTGGTTCTTCGCTTGAGCAACAATTTAGCGAATTGAAGACCTTGCTCGCTCCAGGAGGCAAGACTGATCAAAATTATTCCATAAACGCAGTCAAAAAGATGAGCGGGTTTCTAACTGAAATTGTAACGACCCGACTTTGATTTTCAGAATCTGTTAGCATGCTAACGTCCGTGCATTTACATAAGACCCAAAGTTTGTCTATAAATAGCCACCTCCTAATCCTGGCAACATTGTTTTCTCCACCTGCAAACAAAGAAAAAGAAAATGAGAAGTTGAGAGAGAGAGAGAGTTCAAGAAAAAGAGTGTGAGAAATCTTTGAAGTGAAGCTATTAGAGAGTTTTAATCATCAATGGAGCACGCCATCGACCACTGCACGCCAAGACCAAGTCGAGCTCGTCCCCACCGTTCACAACAGCAAGAAACCGCCGGAGGCCACCATGCTTCTAAGCTTTGTTTCGGCCGTTTTGGCAAATCGACCATATCTTCCTAACCGTCGCGAATTTCGTGCATGCAAGACCACCATCGTGTTCCTCTCGTCGAGACGAATCCATAGCCACCAGAATCGCCGCAATCGGAGCTCGGACGAAGCCGTACGCACCCTCCGAAGTTTCGCCGGAAATCGCCAACCCCACCACCGGACCACTGCTGCTCCGCCGTAGTTCGCCGCCGCCGGAACACCGCTTCTCCGCTGCCGGACCGCCGTTACCGCCGGTAAGCCTCCGCCGTCACCGCTGGTGACCGTCGCCGGAGACTCGCTGGTGACTCGGTCAACTCGGCCGAGTCGACTCAGCGGGTCAACTCGGTTGACTCGGTAAACCGGTCGGTTGACTGGTTTGACCCGATTTAAATTAATTTCAATTCGGTTAGAGTCGGTTAGGTTAAACCGGTCGGTTATGTCAAATTGATTTCTGGTCAAGGTTTGACCGGGTTGACCTTTGACCAGCGGGTTGACTTTTCCGTAGACTTTGACCAGACCCGTTTTCACCCGTTCGAAGGGCGTTCTGACCCGAAATTTCGCCCTGATTTCAGATTTGGAGTCTATTTGAGCATCTGAAGTTCATAGATACCACTTCTCTACATTTTCTAAGGTGAGGGCTATTCCCGAACTTCTCGTATGCGGCTTAGGATTTTGAATAAATATAATTTATTTTTAATATGTTCCGTCTGCGTGAAATCGAGTCTGTCATTGCTTGTTTAGCTTAGGTTGCTTGCTTAGTTAGGTTGCTTGCTTAAACTGGAACTAGGGTGTTAGATGGTTCAACATTGATTGCTTCACTTAATGTAATCTTTAGTTAGATTTGTTTGTAGATGGCTAAAGGAAGGTGTTCCTGTTAGCTTGTTTGGAGGTTACAGCCGCCTTAGTCGACCGGTTAAGCTGTAACCTCGGTGGGTCGATAAATCGTCTACGGGCGGTGATACCGAGCACTATCTCGGGCGGGTGTTGTATTTATTTTGGCCTGTTAGTGGGCAGCGAGTGCGCACCTCGCGTAGGACCATTGTTTGTTGCTTGGGTACTTTAGGTGCCGTGCTTGTACGTATTAGATTTAAATTATCTTTATTCAGAGTGTTATGACCGGGTCCATGGACTTCGGGGTAGCACCCCATACCTCACTGAGCGATTCCCCTATCGCTCACCCCTCTTTCTTCCCTATTTCAGGTGAGACAAGCATCAATGTGATACGGGACGGACTCGGTGCTACTGGACTTTTCCTTCGGATTTTATTTTGGGCTTGGGCTGAGAGTATAGTTAGGTATATGGCCTTTTGTATTATGTGTTATGGTTGGTGGCCCGCCGTTCACTATTTAGTGGAGACTGGTGTCACATTGTTATTTGTTGAGGTGTCGGTTGACACGTGGCCATTTAGTTAGAAAGTGACGGGTGTCACATTTTTGGTATCAGAGCGCGGTTCCGTCCCGGTTCTGTCCCGGGATGGCGGTCAGGGGATTCGGTTTTCAACGTTTTCAAATATTTTATATAATATATAATAATAAAAAAAAAAGTTTTGGAAATTCTTTTAGCACCATTCTGTCCAGTAATTACTAACTCAATTGTCTCTTTTTATGACGATGAGTAAAATCATCGTCATTCGTTCTTCGGCCAATAGTAATCTACAAGACTTTCAGCAGATGTGCGATGTCTCAGTTTTTCAGATTGCTCAGGAGTTTATCCGTTTCTTCAGTCATTACACCGAGGTTATCCAGGAGTGGATATGTGACGTTTCTGCCACCACCCGATTTCAAGCCATCGTCCCACGAGTTTTTGTTACATGATTTTTATGTGATGTGAGGTTTGAGCCATTGGTTGGCATGTGTTGTGTATGAGTACGAGTATTGTGATTATTTTGGAGGGGTTATAAACTCGTGGAGATCGCTTTTGAATTAGGGTGTGGCAACTTGCGTTGTGTTGATGTTGGAGTTACACTTAGCATGCTTGCCAGTTTTTGGATGTGTTTATCATTTCAGAGATGTGTCAGTTAGACAACTGGCATAGGACGTTGGGAGCTATTTATATTCATCGGAGTTGTACTAGTCGTACGTGGAGAGGTCAGGTTATTCAAGAATCGTCAGAGTTGGAGCTGAGTTTTATGATGTCTCTATTAAGGTGGATTGGTTATCATGGTATCAAGTACTGTTGATTTTTCAAAGGGCAAGAGTTCGGATTCTTGGAGTAGATGTTGTTATTATTGCATTATGCTGAGGAGTTATTGATGGAGATGCAAATGGATTTTTGGGTGACCATTTCGATGGTTCAAGATGATGGACGACATTAGTCGGATGACTTTCTAGTTATTGCTGAATATGAGGATGTATTTGAGGATTTTGGAAGACCATAAGTGGATAGAAGACACGTTTTTGCAATTGAGTTGGAACCAAGGATAGCACCGGTTTCACAAGTTCCATACGGATTAGTGCCAGTAGAGATGGCCGAGCTGAAAAGACAGATGGAAAATAAATCAGACCGGAGTTTTACCAGGCCGAGTACTTCAACGTGGGGAGCGCCAGTATTGATCGTTAAGAAGGAATATAGAGTTTTCATGGTTTGTATAGACTACAGAGGCTTGAACATATAGCCATTGAGGATAGTTACCGCTTTCGTCTTTTGATGGGTTATTGGATTAAGCTGCATGGAGATTCATCGTTTTCGAAAATTGACTTGTCAACGGGATACCATCAGATTGTTACAGCTGAAGAGTGTGTACGGAATACGGTCCTCCGTACATGTTGTAGATATTATTAGATTGTAATGGTATCATTTGGGGAGACGAATGCTTGGATAATATTCATGAAACTTAAGAATAAATTTTTTCGTGAGCACTTGGATAAGTTGCATGATTGTATTTATCGACGACACATTGATATATTTCTGGAGTATATCGGAGTATGTTGAGCAATTGCGGATTTTGTATTTGACGCAGTAGGATCAAGTCATTGCATAAACATCAAGTCAGATGAGGAACATGGATATGGAGCAATTTGGAGGAACAATGGATACTACAGTTGCACGTGATTGGGAGATGAGTTGAAGAGGAAACTAGGAATTTATTGAGTGCCTACCAGAATTGTTTCTTAGATTAACTATGCAGTATTTGCGTGAAGATGCGCTAGTATGGTGCAAAGGAGTACGATGGAGTCACATTGGACATGATAAAGTTACCTTTGCAGATTTTATCCAAGAGTCGACATGAAGTACTTTGCAAAAGAAGCTATGGATAGGAAGAAGAGCGCCATCGAGCATGTAAACCAAAGAACCATGATTATCAAGGAATATGAGATTGGGATCAGTAGACTTTGAAGATTTTCTAGAGGTGGCATTTCAGCAGGAGAACTAATTAGAGAATTTTGGATGAGATGCGAGTAGAGCTTCACACCAGATGTTGTTACGTCAATCACTGCAGATTGAAAGATTTAGTGGAGAAAGCTACTCATCAGGAGGTAAGTCTAGCAGGGAGACAAGAACTTCTTTTAGCAGATTAGACTAATTCTAGAAGGGCATCATAGTCCCAGAAGTGAGCAGAAAACTAGTATGGGAAACAGAGTTGTCCCCGTTGCCATCACCGTCATAGCGAGAAGTGTACTAAGTTTTATGTTCGCAGTCAGTCATCATATTGTTTGTGGCCAATCATTATATGCACGACTTGGAGTTAGCATCAGTTGCATTTGCGTTGAAAGTTGGAGATTGTAATTGTACGGAACGGAGTTGAGGTTCATTGGGACCATCAAAATCTGAACTATACGTTCACTCTTTAAAACTTATACTTTGGGCAGTACTTATGATTTGTTTTGAGTTGGTAAGAGTCTACAGATTGGATATCACGTGTCATTTGGTAAGGTCAACCAAGTGGAACATGAGCAATGTCTTAAGAAACAAGAAGGTTCAAGAGATCACTGGAACACTTGCAAGTTCGGGGATTATGTTCAGTTCAGTAGAGGAGGATACAACTGGTTTTCGATCACTAGACGTGCAGATTTACTGTGGAGAGTACACCAAGCACATGTTAGCGACATGGCTTTAGTTAAACAGATCAGGTTTGAGAGATTTGGATATTCTACAGTTTTGAGCCGGATGTACTTGTGCTAAAACCGAGTTTGTGTGTCGGACGATAAGCTATTAAGAAAATGGATCTTACAGCAAGTACACCACTTGCGTTTTCCTATCTGCCCGGAAAATGTTAAGAAATTCAGAGATATGAGGTGTTATTATCTTCGGACTAGTAGGAAAAAAAGGGGTTGTAGCTACATTGCATTGCAGCACAAGATATGCCAGATGATTATGTATGAGGACGAGTTACCTATCATTGTTATGTTGAGCTTGCTTTTATCAGAGTGGAAACGAGGTTTGGTGATTATGGATATTGTTACTGGATTGTCGACCACCACATGCATAGTCTTGGATAGACTCACCGAGTAAGTTTATTTTTTTTAGTAATTAAGGAGACAGACAGAACTGATCAGTTGTGTTACACGGAGTTCTCGCCAGCTTTGTATCAGACCGGGAAGCAAAGTTTATATCTGCATTTTGGAGAGCTTCTCAGAAGACGCTTGAGACAAATATTTATTTGAGTACGATTATCATCCGCAGTTAGTTAGCCAGACAGAGAAGATCATTCAGACTTTAGTGGAATAGTTCGGGGCTTGTATCTTTGAGTGGGAAAGAAGCTCGAGGATATCTACCTCTCGCACATTTCAGTTACAATGAAAGCTATCATATGAGTATTAGGTGGGCACCATATGAAACTCTTTATGGTAAGCCTCACCGTACACCACTTTTAGACAAAAGTGGGGGAGCAACAAGTATAAGACCATCAATGGTTCAAAAAAGAGTAAAGCAAATGGACATGCTTAAAGTTAGATTTAAGGAAGATCATGACCGTCAGAGGAATTATGAAGTTAAACGTCGTAAGGATTTGAAGTTACGGATTAGCGATCAAGTATACCTGAAAATGAGGACATTTCAGAAATGATATAAGATATATAAGATTCAGAAGTTAAAAGGATTAAACCGAGAAAAATCGGGATAGAGCCAGAGCTCAATTTACAGCAGCCGCCAGATGACTTCCGAAAAATTGTGTGCATCTTATCAGTTAGTGGAGGTTAGAGATCGTCAAGTGAAAGTATTTAATGGATTGTCGACTATGTATGTCAGAGTTCGTTAGAAAAGAGATGAGATTCAGTAGGAGGCCTCAGAGACATAGCAGATGGATTATTCAAAGATTTGTTACGTTGATATTGAGGAGTCAACGGAAGACTCGAATTCGAGGACGAATTCCTTATTAGTGTGGGAGAATTGTAACGACCCGACTTTGATTTTCAGAATCTGTTAGCATGCTAACGTCCGTGCATTTACATAAGACCCAAAGTTTGTCTATAAATAGCCACCTCCTAATCCTGGCAACATTGTTTTCTCCACCTGCAAACAAAGAAAAAGAAAATGAGAAGTTGAGAGAGAGAGAGAGTTCAAGAAAAAGAGTGTGAGAAATCTTTGAAGTGAAGCTATTAGAGAGTTTTAATCATCAATGGAGCACGCCATCGACCACTGCACGCCAAGACCAAGTCGAGCTCGTCCCCACCGTTCACAACAGCAAGAAACCGCCGGAGGCCACCATGCTTCTAAGCTTTGTTTCGGCCGTTTTGGCAAATCGACCATATCTTCCTAACCGTCGCGAATTTCGTGCATGCAAGACCACCATCGTGTTCCTCTCGTCGAGACGAATCCATAGCCACCAGAATCGCCGCAATCGGAGCTCGGACGAAGCCGTACGCACCCTCCGAAGTTTCGCCGGAAATCGCCAACCCCACCACCGGACCACTGCTGCTCCGCCGTAGTTCGCCGCCGCCGGAACACCGCTTCTCCGCTGCCGGACCGCCGTTACCGCCGGTAAGCCTCCGCCGTCACCGCTGGTGACCGTCGCCGGAGACTCGCTGGTGACTCGGTCAACTCGGCCGAGTCGACTCAGCGGGTCAACTCGGTTGACTCGGTAAACCGGTCGGTTGACTGGTTTGACCCGATTTAAATTAATTTCAATTCGGTTAGAGTCGGTTAGGTTAAACCGGTCGGTTATGTCAAATTGATTTCTGGTCAAGGTTTGACCGGGTTGACCTTTGACCAGCGGGTTGACTTTTCCGTAGACTTTGACCAGACCCGTTTTCACCCGTTCGAAGGGCGTTCTGACCCGAAATTTCGCCCTGATTTCAGATTTGGAGTCTATTTGAGCATCTGAAGTTCATAGATACCACTTCTCTACATTTTCTAAGGTGAGGGCTATTCCCGAACTTCTCGTATGCGGCTTAGGATTTTGAATAAATATAATTTATTTTTAATATGTTCCGTCTGCGTGAAATCGAGTCTGTCATTGCTTGTTTAGCTTAGGTTGCTTGCTTAGTTAGGTTGCTTGCTTAAACTGGAACTAGGGTGTTAGATGGTTCAACATTGATTGCTTCACTTAATGTAATCTTTAGTTAGATTTGTTTGTAGATGGCTAAAGGAAGGTGTTCCTGTTAGCTTGTTTGGAGGTTACAGCCGCCTTAGTCGACCGGTTAAGCTGTAACCTCGGTGGGTCGATAAATCGTCTACGGGCGGTGATACCGAGCACTATCTCGGGCGGGTGTTGTATTTATTTTGGCCTGTTAGTGGGCAGCGAGTGCGCACCTCGCGTAGGACCATTGTTTGTTGCTTGGGTACTTTAGGTGCCGTGCTTGTACGTATTAGATTTAAATTATCTTTATTCAGAGTGTTATGACCGGGTCCATGGACTTCGGGGTAGCACCCCATACCTCACTGAGCGATTCCCCTATCGCTCACCCCTCTTTCTTCCCTATTTCAGGTGAGACAAGCATCAATGTGATACGGGACGGACTCGGTGCTACTGGACTTTTCCTTCGGATTTTATTTTGGGCTTGGGCTGAGAGTATAGTTAGGTATATGGCCTTTTGTATTATGTGTTATGGTTGGTGGCCCGCCGTTCACTATTTAGTGGAGACTGGTGTCACATTGTTATTTGTTGAGGTGTCGGTTGACACGTGGCCATTTAGTTAGAAAGTGACGGGTGTCACAGAAATGAACCAAAAGATGGGGGAGAGCATTATCGCCAGCGAAGATGTATTTAAGAACGAAGAGCTAAGGTCTTTGGTTGATCTCTATTATGAGAGTTCCACCAAGACTTTAGATATATTTAATACAGTGGGGAGTTCCGCCAATAAAGCAAAACAAAGCATTGTGAGCATCCGAATAGCGATCCAAAAGTTTGAAAAAGAGTCAGATAATGGAGGAAACAAGAAGTACGAGGATACGTTAGAGGGGCTGAACAAGGTCAAAGCTATGGGAGATCCTTTTGGTGACGAGTATAAGAATCAGATGGAGTCTGTACGCGCGGATCAGCTTATTCTTTTAGGGAAGTTCCATGAGCTTGCGGTGAAGCTTGATAGTAAAAAGAAGATATTCAAGAAAAAGAGGAGATGGGTGACTATTCTTTACGCTACCGCGGCTATGTCTTTTTTGGCCGCAGAGATTTGTATATGCATAGTCATACCTCCGTTGGGGTTGTATACTGCGGTTGCGGCTGCCACTGGGGTGAACTACGTGATTGGAACTGTAGGAGTATTGGTCAATGTGGTGTTGAAGAACCGTGAGAAGGATTTGGATAGACAGAAAGAGGTGGTCGATATAATGAAGGACAGCACGGATGTCAACATCCAAATGACAAATACGGTACATAGCCTAGTCGAGAAGCTTACTGTGAGTCTCTCATCGATTTTGTTTTCAGTGGAGCATGCTGTGGTTGAAAGAGAAGAGGTGGCCGTAAAAAATTTGATGGAAGCAATCCGTGACGAAGTGGATACGTTTGCTACGGCTGTCAAGGAAGTTGGTGAAGCTGCGGCTAGGTGTAGCACGTGTGTCTCTTCTGGTAAACTACAAGTCCTGGAACACATAACCAAGTTAATGTCATCGCGAGGGAAGAAACCACACCTTTTCGAACGCATAACCAATTCAATGTCATCGAAAGGAAAGAAGAAGTAAACTATCCAATGCCTATAGAAAACCTTTGGAAAGGTTATCAAAAAAATATCCAAAATATTTATACTTTTATATTAATGTTTGAAGTGTGAGAAACTCATTTTTTATGTGTGAATCATAATTGGACTTTACGGTTCATTGTCCTTTCAGTTTGTCATGTCGGCCATATCCATCATATACGATAGGATTGGTTTATGTAAGTTTAAATATATTAATATTGTTTTATATTTTTTTTTTGGATGAAATTTCAAATTTATTAATGAGAACTGGGAGTAGCCATGTACAGTATGGAGTATAACCTATCTACCTTTCACCATCTATAAAGAATATAGAAAGAAACTTTGGATAATAAGATGACCATAGAAAATCAACGTAGTTGGACCTCAAACGGCAAACCAACGCTTAAGTAAACCTTCCAGCTTATGGGCTCCTGTATAACGGAAGGAAGAAATACGGTTTCGCATTGAACGATCAACAGCACGAGTTGTAGCTTCCACTGAAACCCAGCCTCCTTCATGCCTCCTGGAGTTCCTTTCTTTCCAGTGTGGTTATTGCTGTTTGAAAACACATCCGGAGAAGTACCTTATCCATCTTGCAATCGGCCTGTTGCTAAAAGAGAATCCAAAGTGTCATCCCAATTCGGTGATATGGACCAAGTAAGCTACCTGTGATGTTGGACTAGACTGTGAACATATAGGGGCAAGCGAAGAATAAGTGTTCTCTAATTTCATCTCTTTCACCATGCACATAGAACACATCCTTGCTCAATGCCCCATTGCTTCATACGAGAACCCGTAGATAGGCGATTCTTTCATGGCAAGCCAGACAATATATAAAATGTTGGCATGGGATTGCCTGTGCAAACTAGACCAGTCCATGCCAGTTCACTCTCCCCCTCTTGGCGTGCATAGAGTCCCAAGTTTTAGTGGCTGAAAAATTCGGCTTGAAATCATTATGATCATGCTTCCGTAGAGCTATATCAGCACCAGCGTTTTGGTTTGGTGCCGTGAAAGCTTCAATCCTCTCATATATGAGAGCGTACCTGCGCTTCCCTCTACTTTGCAGGTTCCAAACAGCCTCCTGAGTCGCATCAGCTAGTGTAGCCTGCCTGACGTGAGATCCCAAAATACAATGTCCCTACATCCCCTGCAAATTCCAAAGTTCCAAAAGCTTCTCCATTCCTAGCCAATTGTCGAACCAGAAATACACTGACCGTCCATCATTTACCTTAAAGCGCAAGAATTATAAGATAGTGATCTAAGCTTTAACAGCTTAATTTAGATAATGAAATATATTAATATTATAACACAGTGAAAACAAAGAAATCTTATTCTTGTTAATTATGTATATTTTAAATTGGTAAAATAAAAAGACAGTTTTAAAAAAACGTACATTAAATATAAAAAAGTTTGATAGTTAAATACAAAGTTAATTTTTTATAATGGTCAATTACAAAATAACCTTAGTGGACTATAAATTATATATAATTGCCATTACCACATGTAGTTTGTGGGAAAGATTTTAAGAAAAAAACTTTAGATGAAAACATGAAAAATGTTTGAAATGTGAATATGTTTGTGAAATTATGGAATATGAGAAAAAGATAAAATATGGTAATTTAAAAATAGGAAAGATAAAAAGGAGGTAAATAAAATTATATTTTGTAATAATTGCTATAAAGTTGAATTAATTTTAGTGTTATATATTGAATTATAATTTCATATATATTGAGTAATGTCTGCAATTACGTGGAAAAACTTTGAGAAGAAAGTTTTATGTAGAAAAGGATTGAAAGATGAGAAGATTGACCTGGAAGGCTGGAACTATGGTAGGAGAAGAAAATAAAAAAAAATCAATTGAGGTAATTAAGTAATTTAGAAACATGAAGGATAATCATTCAATGATAGATAAAAGACCAGTTGAACCTAATAATTTTATTCTCTGCGTTAATCGTTATTAACCTCAACTTGCAGCACGATGCACGTCTTTTCCATAGTTTCGAGGGTGAACTTTTCTACTCCGCGTTATTCCCCAAGTCCCAGCACGATCGACGTCTTTTCCACAGTTTCACGGGTGGCTGGCTATTGATTATATATAGATGTGTATTTGCTAAGTTTAAAACTGCAACAATCCAGTACCGATAGATATCTGAAAATCAGAGTAATCTCGACATTCTCTTGTTTTGAGCAAGATTCTTATCCAAGTCCGGGTAATTTTACTTCTTTTTTTTCAAGCATATCTCTTCTTCATATGCGTAATCTCTTTGCTTTTAAGTATTACGGGATTAAAAAAAATTCGAACAGCTCCAAAAAAATTAAAAAAATGTTGGGACTTCTTTTTTTTTTTTTTTGATCAAAATGTTGGGACTTCTATTTTGTTAAAATATGATCATGTCCAATTGATAAATATTTGATCTAATAATATATTTTATTTATTTAATGAACTATCATATCAAATTAAATTTATGTTAAATTCAAATTTAAATATAAAAATTAAAAATTTCAAAAAAATAAATAAAAATATATCCGTCTTTTGAAAGAACGGATCATAATCTAGTTAGACATTTTAAAACATTCGGCTAGACATACTTTTATAACTAAATTAATTTAGATCTATTTCAGAAATGATTGTAGACGTGATGTTTGGGATAGTCAGATAGTGCACTGGTGGTGAACATTTTATAACTGATTTGAATCTATTCTATTAAAACATATACATGAACAATTGATAAATGTTTGATCTAATTATTAATATTTCATATCTTTTAATAATTTGTTAACAGTATTTAACATATGTATAATCTAGATTGACTTTTGAGATATACTTAAATATAAAAGTTAAATTTTTAAAAATTATATATATAAACTAAAAATATACCTGTTTTTTTTAAGGGCGTATCAAAATCTAATTTAAGTTTAATACTTTTAAATATATATAATATATATGATGCCAAATATATATAGCTTTATTTGTAATAACTCTAGAAATATCTTTTCATTTCTTAATTTATTTTAAGAAACTTAGACTCGTCAGATATTTTTCATATTAATAGTTTTCAACAAAGAAAGACTTATGATTGGAGATATTATACCGAAAAATGATTAATACCTGTATGGACAAAATAATTTAATAAAGAACTATATGAATCACATTATAACATCCCTAAACTATTATATGATGTTGCTAAGGAAATTTACATGTAATTTGATAGCCTTTAAAGGGTATTAGATTTGTAACCCGGTAATTCGTGATGATGATGCTTAACATTTTAACATATTATCTACTGTTTCTTTAATGTATAACAGTGCATTTTGAATGTTCGATATATGTTTGTTCATTTTGTTTTTGATCATTTGAATATGCGTTATGATCTGTTTCTTATAAAAGAAATTATCTTGTGGTGCCAAATTCTAAAGCCAACCGACTTTTTTGATATCAATATTATATTTCTCGAGATGTTGTCATGTGACTATATAGTTAGTGTAGTTTTCAATATATTATGTTTGTTTAGACATTTGATCATGTAGTTGGATATCATTCGTGTAATTCACAATCATTTTTTCATATTATACATATTTTTTTATATGTTTACAACAAATGAATCAGTGGTAATTAGTTCTTAAAAAAAGCAGTGAACAACAATAAATTAGTTTAGGAAATATAAGAATGGTAAGAACAGTTTTGTGAATACTTAGCCTTAATTTTCTTGATTTTCTTTTTTGTTTCCAGATTAGCTCGAGTAGTATAAAGTCAATGGCGGCTGTTGGATTAGTCTCTCAACTACTGTCGAAATACTCAAGTTCCGATAGGAATGGAACCAACGAACCAAACCTGATTTCTTACACAAACGCTTGTGAAGAAGATCCAGAGCTCAAATCCTTTGGTTCTTCGCTTGACCAACGATTTAGCAAATTGAATCGCTCGCTCACTACAGGAGTCGAGACTGAAAAATTCTCCCTAAACGCAGTCAAGTCGGTATGCGGGTTTCTAGTTGAAATGAACCAAAAGTTGGCCGAGAGCATTATCGCCAACGTAGATTTATTGAAGAACGAAGAGCTAAGGTCTTTGGTTGATCTCTATTTTGAGAGTTCCACTAGTACTTTAGATCTATTTAATACAGTGGGGAACTGCACCAGTAAAGCAAAACTAAGCATTGTGATCATTCGAATCGTGAAAGATCAAGAGAAAGCTTAGAAGAATACTTGTTATTTACTTCAACGTAGGTTACATCATATATATACATCGGATACTCGACACTAGATAGACTCAGATATTACAACAACCTTATCTCAATATATTACAACTCCTATAATCTCTCCATCATATTCTCTTCCGTGTATATCGGTTCTAGACTCCTAGAACCTTCCTCAACACTCCCCCTCAAGTTGGAGAGTGTAGATCACACACTCCAAACTTGGATAACAAGTAACGAAACGCAGGCGTCCCCAATGCCTTCGTCAAGATGTCAGCTAACTGCTCATTCGTCCGTACATGACGTGTAGCAATGATCTTAGCCTTCACTCCATCTCGTACACTATGACAGTCCTTCTCCACATGTTTCGTACGCTCATGAAACACTGGATTTGCTGCAATGTAGATAGCCGACTTACTGTCACAAAACAAATCCATCGGACCCTCATGTATCACTCCAATATCCGCAAGTAGTCTCTTCAACCACAAGAGCTCCTTTAACGCATCCGCCATAGCCCTATACTCAGCCTCTGCTGACGAATGCGACACGGTGTCTTGCTTCTTTGTCTTCCAGGCAATTGGTGAATCTCCCAACAACACCATGTATGCCGAAAGTGATCTTCTAGTACGAGGACAAGATGCCCAATCCGAGTCACAGTAGGCCCTTATACGCAAGTCGCACTCTGCTTTCAACATTATACCTTGTCCTGGAGCACCCTTAAGGTATCTTATGATCCTCATAGCCGCATCCCAGTGATCTTCTCTCGGCTCATGCATAACCTGAGAGAGCACATGTACTGAGTAACACAAGTCCGGTCGAGTGATAGTCAAGTATACTAGACGTCCCACAACCCTCCGAAACTTCGCAGGATCCTTACACAGTGGACTTTTGTTCCTCAGTAACTTATGATTGGCCTCCATTGGTGTAGCGACAGGTTTACTCCCAAGCATGCCAGCCTCACTAATGATGTCGATGGCATACTTTCTTTGTGACAGATACATTCCCAACGGACCTCTTGCTATCTCTATGCCCAAAAAATATTTTGCCTTTCCAAGATCCTTCATATGAAAAATCTCACTCAACTTCTTCTTGAACTTCTCTATCAGCATGAGATCATTACCTGCCACGATCAGATCGTCTACATAGACTAGGACTCGTATACTCTTGTCTCCTCGTATGTAAAAGAACAGTGAGTAGTCCTCATATGACTGCACAAAACCAAGCTTCTCCAATGCCTTTGATAACTTCTCAAACCAACACCTTGGAGCTTGCTTCAACCCATACAAAGACTTCCTAAGTCTGCATACTTTGTTAGGATCATCCGACTTGAAACCTGGTGGTAATCTCATATACACCTCCTCTTCCAAGTCTCCGTGCAAGAAGGCATTGTGTACATCCATCTGGTGAACCTCCCAGTTTTTGGCTGCAGCAACTTGCAGTAGTGAACGCACCGTATCCATCTTAGCCACTGGTGCAAACGTCTCTTCATAGTCCTCACCTTCAGTCTGGTGATTACCACAACACACGAGTCTCGCCTTATATCTCTCTATTGTCCCATCCGCATTGTATTTGATAGTAAACACCCATTTGCTTCCGATAGCCTTCTTCCCAGCAGGAAGGTCTACCACATCCCAAGTTCTGTTTAACTCTAGAGCAGTCACTTCTCCTGATACTGCTTTATTCCATCTCTCGTCATTGAAAGCTTCCTTGTAGTTTTTCGGAATCACACCAGCGCTAACAGCTGCAAGAAAAACTTGGTGGTGGTCTGAGAAGAAAGCATCAGTTACAAACTCTGTAATAGGATACAAGGATTGTTTCTTACCTGACCGTTTTGACGGGGTCTCTGATCGGGAGCTAGCGACAGTGTTATGTTTATCAGAACTCACTTTTGCATTGTAGGTCACGTAATCCTTCAGCTTAACCGACGGAACTGATTTTCTATGACCCCGACCCAGAAGTTCTTCATTACTCTCCCCCTGAGTACTCTGTTTCTCAGCTCCATCTGTTCCAGTTTCTGCAACTCGATCAGTACCCCCCGAAGCACTCTTCTCCACGATCGTTACAGCTTCCTCAGCCTCTACATGACTGCTTTCTTCATCGGCCATCTCACCACACTGGTCATCTTCTTCGTGTTCCTCACTCAGCACACGCGGAACACAAGAAGTCTGCTCCATCTTCTTTTCTTCATATGGATAGACTTCTTCGTCAAACACCACGTCTCTCGAGACAAAGAACTCCTCTTTGTCAAGATCATACACCTTCCACCCTTTCTTTGCATATGGGTAACCTACAAAGATGCACCTCACACTCCTAGAACCAAACTTATCCCTGTCTCTTCTCGTCTTGTGTGCAAAACACAAACACCCAAACGTCTTGATATCACGGTACGATGGAGCCTTGCCATATAAAAGTTCATACGGCGTCTTACCATTAAGAAGTTTCGTCGGAGTTATATTTATGAGATGAGCTGCAGTCAACACACTTTCTCCCCAAAAGCGAACCGGGAGATTAGCTTGAAACAGAACCGATCTCGCAATGTTCAGAATATGGCGATGCTTTCTCTCCACTCTTCCATTCTGCTGCGGCGTCGCAACACAAGAAGTCTGATGCACGATCCCTACTTCTGCAAAATACTTAGACAGACACATAAACTCTGTCCCGTTATCACTCCTTACCGTCTTAACACTTTTGCCAAACTGTCGAGACGCTAGTGCAATGAAGTTCGGTAGGACTCGCTTGACTTCGCTCTTCTCTAACAAGAGATAAATCCAAACTGCCCTGGAGAAGTCATCTACTATTGTAAGAAAATAGATAGCACCACAAGAAGATGGGACTCGATAAGGGCCCCAAAGATCTACATGTATCAACTCGAATGAAGATGAACTTTTATTAATACTTGTAGAAAACACTTCTCTTGTTTGTTTGGACTGGAAACAAATGTCACAACCACCAAACTTATTCGAAACATCTTTAACACCAGAAACAAAAGGCAAAGAACTTAAAACACCAAACGCAGGATGTCCGAGACGTCGATGCCACAAAGTCTGATCCTCTGAAGCCTTAACTCTGTGTCCTCTCGCCACTGTGACATCCCGATAAACATAAACACCATCTTTAACTTCACCGGCTCCAATCAGAGTCCTCGTAAAACGGTCCTGCAAAATACACAAAGTATCTGTAAATACAGCCAAGCAACCAGTTTGACGAAGTAATTTTGCAACTGATAACAGAGTACAGTTCAAATTTGGAACAAAAAGAACATTTTCCAAGGTCAGTTTCATCGACAACCGCAGACTACCACTCTTGGTAGCCATCACATGACTCCCATCTGCGAAGCTTACTGGGCAAGGTATGATACTCCGGACATCACTAAGCAACAATAAGTCTCCCGTCATGTGATGGGAAGCTCCGGTGTCGATGATAACTTCACCGGTCTGTACAGTACCATTCAACTTATCCGGAATAGGAGCAGGCCTTTGACGCTCAATCAGGGAAGCAAGTGACGCCCACTGCTCAGCACTGATGTTCGGTATTGGTAAGCCTTGACCTCCAGAGGATGAAGTGCCCGCTGTCTGCACTGCATTGACTCGTGGTGAGGTACTTCTGCCGCGACCACGACCTCTTCCACCTCTTCCACTCGTCTGGTTTCTCTCAGTAAACCACTCCGGGAACCCTATAAGTTGCCAACACTCCTTCTTCTCATGACCAGTACGACCACAATGTCCACACACAACAGAGCTACGACCACGAGCAACCGCCCCTGTTGCACCTTCTTCTTGTGACGACCTTGCCACAAACCCTACTGGTGCCTCCTTGGTTTCAAGACGCGTACCCCCGAGCCTCTTCTCTTCTCTAACAACTCGTTGGTACACAGTGTTGAGATCAGGGAGCACCTCCGATCCAATGATATGCGCACACACATTGCTAAATCTCGCCTCATCAAGTCCTAGAAGGAATTGGTGAACTCTCTCTTCCTCATAATCCTTCGCATAGCTCTCAGCTGCATCACACTTGCACGTAGGAATCGGTTTGCAGTTCAACAACTCCTCCCATTTTTGAGAAAGCCTTCCAAAATAGTCCATAACAGTAGAACCATCTTGTTTACAGGAGGCTAACTCCGACTTGAGCTGATGCACTCGTACCGCACTTCCAACTGAGAAGCGCTTCCTTAGCTCTGTCCACATCTTGTTGGCGTCCGGTGAGAAGGGAACCGTCGATCGTATCGTCGGTGAGATAGAAGCCCTGATCCACCCCACGACCATAGAGTTGGCTGTTCTCCACATCTCAGCCTCCACCGGCTTCTCCACTTCATCCGGCATCTTCAAGCTTCCGTCTACAAGACCAAACTTACGCTTGGCACGCAAGGCGTTTTCTAGTTCAGATGCCCACTCGGCATAGTTTTCTCCATTGAGAACCACCGGAGAGATCGAAATCCCTGGGTTATCTGACGGCGCAAGATAGTACGGAGACCTCCGTTCTTCTGCTATACCCGATGAACTCACAATCTCTTTTCCAGACATTTTCTTCTCGTTCTCTTGTCTACGAACTCACAGAAAGTTTTAATTTTCTGTTGGCTCTGATACCATGAAAGATCAAGAGAAAGCTTAGAAGAATACTTGTTATTTACTTCAACGTAGGTTACATCATATATATACATCGGATACTCGACACTAGATAGACTCAGATATTACAACAACCTTATCTCAATATATTACAACTCCTATAATCTCTCCATCATATTCTCTTCCGTGTATATCGGTTCTAGACTCCTAGAACCTTCCTCAACAAATCGCGATCCAACAGTTTGAGAAAGAGTCGATGGACACGAATATTGGTGGAAACCTGAAGAAGACCAAGTACGCCGAAACGTTAGAGGAGCTGAACAAGGTCAAAGCTAGGGGAGATCCTTTTGGTGACGAGCTCAAGGATCAGTTGAAGTCTGTACGCACGCAGCACCTTATGCTTTTAGAGAAGGTCCATGAGCTGGTAACGAAGCTTGATAAACAACAGGGTAAATTAAAGAGAAGGAGGAGACTGACGACTATTTTTTTCTCTACTGTGATTATGTCTTTTTTGGCCGTAGAGATTTGTTCAAACATAGTAGCCGTACCTCCCTTGGCGCAAGTTACTGCGTTTGGGTTGAACCTCTTGAGCACACCTTTAGGACTATATGTCAATGAGATGATGAAGAACCGTGAGAAGGATTTGGATAAACAGAAAGAGGTGGTCAATATTATGGAGAAAAATACTAATGTCAACATCAAGTGGACAAATACGGTACATAGCCTAGTCGAGGAGCTTATTGCGAGTCTCTCACTGATTATGGGGTCTGTGGAGGTTGCTGTGGGGAAAAGAGAAGAGGAGGCCGCAAAACCTGTGGTGGAAGCAATCCTTAAGGAAGTGGATGCGTTTGCTAGTACAATTCGGGAAGTTGGTGAAGCTGTGGCTAAGTGTATCTCATGTGTTGCCTTTGGGAAACTACAAGTTCTGGAACACATTACCAATTCAGTGTCATCGGAAGGGAAGTAGTAACCTATCAATGTATTATATTAATGTTTGAAGTGTTGCGAAACTGGACTCTTACGTCTCATGTCCTTTCAGTTTGTCATGTCCCGTCGGCAATATCCATCATATACGGTTGGATCAGTTTATGTACGTTCAAATAATTTATTGTATTATATATCTTGTTATATTAAGTGAAATAAAATCACCATAAACATGAAACTAGAATTTTATTTCATCGTTTTAATTTAGATAATGAAATATATTCATTTTATAATCTAAAGCAAATAAATTTTAATCTTGTTAATTTTGTGTATATATATTTTTTGTCATCAATTATATATATTTTAAATTAGTAAAATAAAAAGTTTTTTATTTTTGAAAACGTACATTAAAATAGAAAAAAAAAAGATAATAAAAATCAATTTCTTATAATGGTCAACTAAAAAATATCCTTAATGACTTATAAATTATAGATAATTTGCATTACTAATTTTTTTTTCTTAATTCTAATTAGGTTTTTAATTTTAATTTCTATTTTTCTTAAAGATACACATACATAATAAAAATAAAATATCTATAAAATTATATATATATATATATAACTAATTTATTTTTTCATATTTTTGTAAAAAAATATGATTTTACCTGGCATAGTTTCACAATAACTAATATGGTATTTGTTCTCTAAAATAAAATAATAAATTTTAAAATCTAAAACTTCAAATTAAAATTGTAGCTAGACAATAAAATAAAGATAAGAAAAGATTCAGCTATCTGGTTTCAGAGAGTTCCTTCTTCAAAGAATCATCTGATTTCAAAACTTATAACATGGAAAGCATAAGGTTGGAGTCGTTGGACTTTGTAGAATGGTAAGTTTAAAGGAACAAACTAGATTTTGACCCGCGCTTTCAAAGCGCGGGATTAAACTTTTAGAAATATTTCTAATTTTATGTTATGAAACCTATAATGACATTTGAAAACAAACAATTTCTTTAGCATTGAAACTATAATGATTTTGCAAATGATGTTTGTGAAAAATGTATATACATGAATAAATTTTGTGGAGATTAAGTATTTTGATTTGACTTAAGGTTGTCAGGGGTGGACATTTGGATCCGGTTAAAATTTTCAGTCTTTGGATATTTATAAATTTCGGTCCAAGTTCAGTTCAGATATTTGATGGTTTGGTTCAAGTTTGGATAACCCGTTTGAAATTCATATACCATAAATTATTGAAAATCTAAAAGTAAAAAATACTGAATACCTAAATTTCAAATAAAAATTTGTTTGGCGTGAAAATTTGTTTGAGAATCATTAGATATTTTAAACAGTTTTGGTGTTTTGAATATTGTATAATTTTTAGATATTTACTTTTTACTGTTAGTATATATTTCAAATATTTTAGAAAATATCAAAATATCTTATATATTTTGATTTTTTATGTCAACTCGGAAAATAAATAATATATTCAGGAATATAAATATGATTTGGATATATTCGTATACTCAAAATATTTTAGTTTGGACTAAATCGGTTTTCGTTTCGGTTCTTTAAATATCAATTGAAATGATTCAGATATTTAACTAATTTTGGTTCGGATTCATAACTATTTTTTGGATTTGATTCATTTTTTTGGATTTCGAATTTTTTTCCCAGCCTTAAAGGTTGTAATAGAAATGATGTGCAAAATAATACTGTACATAAAAATATTTTGTGAAATTTCAAAATAAAATGATTATTTAAAAGAACTAATATGTAAGTTTTATCTATAACATTCAGGGAAAAATATATTGCAGAAACCATTTTTAATGAAAATATCTTAATATAAGTTATGAATTTACTATATTGCACAAGTTACTTTTAAAAATATCTTAGTAAGTTAGAATATCCCAATTTTGTGGAAAAAATATATATATTGTACATGTTATTTTTAAAAATATATTTGTATAAGTTATGGATTTAATATGTATTGTGTATGCAAATCATTTTAAAATTAAATCTATAATTCCAATATGGTAACCAAATATGCTTATAATACTTTAGTTTGTTACCATTTTGTTCGGATGAATATACTAAATATTGTTAGCCTAATATAGATTACGAATTTGCTAAATATTGTTGTCCTATATTGTTATTTGATTGCACCAGCCGTTATGTTTTTTTTTAACATTAACATAGACTTAAAGTTTTTTGATTAATATATGCGCAAGTCAAAATTATTTTTTTCATGTCAAATTTTTTTTTTTTAACATAAGTTATTTGTTCATAGTGAATATTTTATAATGTTGTAAATATATATAGTGTGTTATCGAACTGAACGCACGTTTTGGACCTATGAGTTCACGATATAATTTTATGTGTATGATAACATTATAAAACTATGTTTTATATCGTTAGTTAAATTATAGAGGATGAGTAACAAATTATTAAATGGTCTTAAGTTTTTTTTTTGTCAAGTGGTCTTTAGTTATGCATAGGTTTATAAACAAACGGAATATTCATTTTTCATTTAAAATAATAATAATTATAAATATTAAATAGTAGTGGCAGTCCTGTAAATATTTTAAAAGATTATGGATATCTCAAAAATCAGTCTGCTGTTTTAATTGTATTGATTATGTTTTGAAATTATTTTTTGAAAAACTTTGAGAAAAATAGAATAGTGAATGATATTAAATAATCCGAGATACTCTGAAATTTGATATTCTTTCATATAAAAGTCACTACTAAATGTACAAGCGTCGTAGTCTACTAATATATATATATATATAATATATATAAGGCCCAATTAATTATAAATATTAGATTTGTTTCTATGATACATTGTGATATAATAAATTTTTAAAATCATAAAATATAATAATTCAAAGTAAAAAATAAAAATTTATATTTTAAAATATTATATTAACAATCATGTTATACATTTAAATTTACAAATACATACTATACCATTTAGTCCAAAAATAATTATTTTTAACAAAATTTCAGACAGTCACAGATCAACTTCTAAGAATAAACAATAACAGTGTAAGATTTCTTTTAACAAATTTATTTTCATAGAAATTCCAAATACCCCTATTCTATTTTAATTAAGATAGCTGAATTTATTTCAGAATATTTTATTTTAATTTTAATTTTAATTTTAATTTTGTCATAACTGCTCAAAAATATTTTTCCATCTAAATTTATGGTCAAATATTACAAATATATCATTTAATACAAACAAAAATCTAAAAACAGAAAATAAATACCCTTACGACCACCAAATATTCCAAATACATCATTTAGTACAAAGAAAATGAGCTAAAAACAGAAAATAAATACTTGTGCCGTCGCACGGATCATAGTGTAGTTACCATATTAATTACAAAATTGTATTAGTTATATGTGTTTTAGTTGTATCAGTTATACTAGTTATACTCAATGTATTAGTATTAGTTATATTTGTTTTAGTTGTACTAGTCATACTAGATCGAGTTGTATTAGTTGTACCAGTTCGAGTTGTACTATTTAGAGTCATACTAGTTGTACTAGTAATACTCTGCGTTTTTTGTCATAAATCTCGTACGAAAAAAATGGAATTTGACTTTAGATAAGACATAATTGGTTAAATACGACTATGGATTAATCGATTTGGAATAAGAAAGAGAAAGTTAGTGAATATTTGAAGGAATTTTTTTATTTTGTTTAAAGGTGAAAGAAACATCTATGGGAAGAAAAAAAAGAGAAAAGAAAGAAGAAGAAAAAAAAAATCAGGGCTAATAGTTGAGTCGGTCAGGTTATTTGTCAAGTATGGATCGGATTATAGATTGGGTCTGGATATGAATGACATAGATTCGTAATTATATTGAAGTCTTTAGTTTTTTTTGTTATTTTAGATATTTTTTAATTAAATTTAAATGAAAAATATATACAAAATAAGAAGGGGTTATTATAGAATTTGTGATATCCATATGTGTCATGGTAGAATTTAATTCACCAACCAATGAAAATTAGTTATTTCGTATGTAAATTTTTTCAAAAAAATAAAAAATAATATTTAGAATTTGTTTTTTTTAAAATAAAAGTATAAATATAAATAAAGAAAATAGTAGTAGCTATCAAAAAGAAAAGATTTTTTTAACATTATTAAAGCCGTTCATACTAAATTTTAAACTCTAAACACTAAACCTAAACCATTGGGTAAACCCTAAATCATTGGATAAACTCTAAACTTTTGGAATATCTTTTTGTCCAAGAATTTAGGGTTTACCTAATGGTTTAGAGTTCAAGGGTTTAACGTTTAATGTTTAGGATTTATGATTTAGAGTTTAATACGGACAGTTTTAACTATATTAAAAAGATATATTTTTTATAGCTACTATTACTTTTTATTTTTTTTATCTTTTGTTTAAAAACAAATTTTTTAAATATTCTATTTCCTTTTTCGAAAAAAATCTACATATGAAATAAACAATTTTCATTGGTCGGTGAACCTACAACCCAAGATTTGTTTTCTTTTTCAAAAAAAATCTGCATATCTTCGAACAAAAGATTTGTTGCCTTTTTAACTTTCTTATATTTTCTTTTGTTGACAAATCTTATCTATATAAGAAGACAATCAAACTTTCACTTCATCATCACTTGTACAATAAAAATAAACTACAAAATATTCTAAAGATTACAATTAGCAATGGAAAAAACATATCTCAAGATTGTCTTCTTGTTCTCCCTCACACTCATAGCGCTTTGTATGCTTCTTCTTTGTTTTATATAATTCTTTAGTTTGGCTTTGTATTAAAGTTTGCGGGGTGTGTCTATGTGAAGGTTCGTATTTGGTTGATGCAAGAGAGATAGTGGAGGAAGAAGCGAATTGTCTTGGCGGTAGCTGCATGCCGCCGGTAGCAGCTACAATAAAGTACACTCCACTTTGCACGGTAGATAACGACTGCAGAGTTTTCTGTCCTCCGAAATGCAGGCCTGGTAGTCCTTGTGTCTGTGAGTGTAGTAGATCAGGACTCTGTACATGTCAATGTGATGCGTGATCACCATAGTTTCTTCTTTATTAGACAGAGAGGAGCAATAGGCTATTCAAATATATAAGATTGTTTAAAATAAATGTATTTCCCCCTTGAAAACACACTTCTCTGCACCAATCATGATCGAAACAATTCCTTACTTGTCTTTGTTTTTTTTTAACACAACTTCATTACTAAGCATAATCGATTACAATAATAGGGCACAACATTGGACATACCCAATGTGCAAGCCTCATGGCTAAAAAACACAACATCTAAAGCAATAGAAGGATAGGTACACAAGCTTTAATAAGCTTGATAAGATGTTAGAAGGAATTTTGAAGGAGCCACTTGCGGATGAAGATTCCAAACACACTTCAATATCTGTTGATGTAAAGATGTCCGCCCTGAAGTAGTCGCTGACGTGGTTGCTGAAGCAGACGTCTTAGTGAGTGGTGAAGACCATGTGGAGTCGAGATGCTGAGCTGGAGTCGTGTAGACTTAGAGAGCAAGGGAGTATCTTGGAGAAAAAGCAAAGAGGAATAAACTTGGAGAGCAAGTTTATGACTTAAAGGAAGAGGAATAAGTGCATTCCAAGAAAAGGAAAGTTGCACTTATTGATATGGAAGATGTCCATATTGTGGTTCTTTGGAGACTAGGGTTTCGGGAACATGGAGAACTATATAAGATAGCTATGGGTCGTCTGTAGAGAGACAGAGACACAGAGGCTGATCTTATAGAGAGAGAGAAGCGCTTGGAAGTGTTCTGGGTCGTGCTGAAGCAGGGGCTGAAGTACTTGACGGTGGAGAGACATAAGCGGGTAGCTTAGGAATTGTTCAGTAGCAGCTGTTAGGGTGTTAACAGGCTAGCGAGGCTGATTAAGCAGAACTTGTAATTGAATTGTACAAGGCGATTTCTAATAAAGCTATTGAGTGTGCTTGTGTAATTGTCTCTCTTGGTTTACCTTCTGCATTACTTATTGTGGTGTCATCTTTGCACTTACAATATCTTCTAACTTGCAGATTGTCACGTTAACATGTGACTTTGACAAACACTTTAAACTCTTGGTTCTCACCAAAATGAGCTCTGTTGCATCGGTTAGAGCAGTGTTAAATTTCAACGGAATTGGAAACGATAGACAAACGGAGGAGTGTGGAAATGTTCTAACCATGATAACACAATTAATTATTATTTTTACTAAATTATGTTCTTTTCTTGTGACATCTCCTATACTAGTGCCTCTCTTTCTGAAATAACTTTTTTTTTGTGGATATCTTTTTTGTTTCCTTGTATTTTTATTTTATTATTTTACATTTTAGATATTAATTTGTTTATTTGGTTTAAAGTAAAGATAGTATTGCATTAAAAAATGGTTTGATAATTGGGAATTCGGCCAAAAAAACACTGAACATGGTAAGAATGGCCAAAAGAAACATGGACTCGAGACTGGCTAAAAAAAACCTGAACTTTTGTTGACTTTTATCAGTTTATTAAGAAACTTTGATTGACCGACCAAATTAAGACACCGTTAACTAACAGTTAAGACGGTGGTTAATCAATGTTAGACTTATTCTTGGGTTCACCCCCTAGGGTGAACCTTTAGATTCACCAACCAATAGTCTTTAAGTATTTGATATTTGATATCTTTTAAAAAAGGAAACATAATTGAATTTTCAAATTAGATTAAAATTAAAAAAATCATAAATACATAAAAAATAATAATAGCTACAAAAAATAAATAAATTAATATTATTAAGCCTTCACTAAAATACTAAATTATATACCCTAAATCCTAAAACATATACCCTAAATCCTAAACCCAAAAATTTTAGGTAAACCCTAAGCCTTTTGATAAATCTTAAACCCTAAATCATAAATATTAAAACCTAAATCATAAAAACAGTAAACCCTAAATTCTAATCACTAAACCCTAAACCCTTGGTAAACCCCGAACCCTTGGATAATTCATGAATCTGTAGGTTCACCGACCAATATATAATGTTTGAGTTTATGATTTATCCAAGGGTTCGGGGTTTATCCAAGGGTTTAGGGTTTAGTGATTAGGATTTAGGGTTTAGTGTTTTATGATTTAGTTTTTAATATATGTGATTTAGGGTTTAGGATTTATAAAAAGGTTTAGGTTTATCTAAAATTTTTGGGTTTAGGATTTACCTAAGATTTTAGGGTTTAGGATTTAGGGTATATGATTTAATATTTTACTAAAAGCTTAATAATATTAATTTATTTATTTTTGTAACTATTACTATTTTTTATGTATTTATATTTTTTATTTTTAAAATACAATATAGTTTAGAAATTAAATTTTGTTTTTTTTTAAAAAGATGTCAAATATCAAATACTCAAATACTATTGGTTGGTGAACCTTGAGGTTCACCCTAGGGGGTGAACCTAAGAATAACTCTCAATGTTAAATACAAAGATTGTTAAGTAAAACGACGTCGTTTTACCTATTTTTATTATCAAAAATATGTTGTTCGCGTGGCGAACCTGAGAACTCATGGCCAAATGACGAGGTTTCTTGCCACTAGACTACTGTCATTTTTAAAAATATCCATAACATGTTTTCTTTTATTGAGTATCAAACAAATCTCGAAAAATCTAAATTATTTTTAAGAAAATTTCAAAAAATCTTAAAAATTCAAGAAAATTCTGAAAATTAAAATTAAAATTGAAATTATAAATATTTAAAAAAAAATCAAAACATTAAAAAGATTTTATAAAAATTAATGTATCTAAGATCATTTGAGTTTTTTTATCTTAAATACATTAATCATACATTTTTTTATAAATTAATATATTTGAGATAAAATATAAAAATGATATTTATCACACTACAAATGTTTTTCATTTAATTATTATTATATTTTAGAAAGAAATTTGTGATAATATCATTTGTTTATTGTATCTTAATTATCATTTGTCTATTTTATCTTAAATACATTATTCATACTAAAATCTATAGTGTGATAAATATCATTTTTATTTTATATTACATACGTTAATTTATTTAAAAATATGTTTCAAGTTTTTTAATCATTAAATTTAATTCGTTGCATTTTTTGAATTATTTTAGATTTTTTTGAAATTTTTAATGTATTGATTTTTTTAAAAAAAAATTATTTGTAATTTCAATTTTAATTTTACTTTTCAGAATTTTCTTGAATTTTTAAGATTTTTTGGAATTTCTTAAAAAGAATTTAGATTTTTGAGATTTGTTTGATACTCAATAAAAAAAACATGTTATGGATATTCTTAAAAGTGAAAATAGTCTAGTAGCAAGAAACCTCGTCATTTGGTCATGAGTTCTCAGGTTCGATCCATGCGAACAACATATTTTTGATAATAAAAATAGGTGAAACGACATCGTTTTACGTCGTTTTACCTATTTTATTTTTTGGTAATATAAAATAAAAATGATATTTACTTGATAATAAAAATAGGTAAAACGACGTAAAATAGGTAAAACGATGTAGTTTCATTCCATCTCAAAACGACGTCGTTTTAGTTAACGATTTTTGCAAACGTCGTTTAATCATTCTGTAACGGTGTGTTTAATTTGGCGAGTCAGTGATAACTTACTGATTAAAGTTTAAAGTTAAATATAGTTCGGTGTTTTTTTGGCCAGCCAATATATTCGTATTTATTATGGCAATTCGTGCAAATTTCATGATTTTTTTGCCGAATTCCTTTTGATAATTGGAGTTTATCACGTAACGTGGCAAATGCGAGTTTCATTGGTCCCAAGGCAAGTACAAGTATTCTGTTTTTTTCGAAGTTTCAACCCTCGCTGCTTCTTCTTTGTCTAAAACATCACAACGTTGTAAGTTGTAACCAACTCGAGAATCTGAAGATGATAATTAGCATTCACACGGCGATGGATCTGATCGTTGCTGTTTTCTCTTTGATGATCGGATTTGGATTTTATGCTCTCATCGTCTCTGTCCTCTGCTCCGTCGCTTTCCTCCATCATGTCAGAGCCGCTCCTCCCAGCCCCTCCGTTTTAATATCTAGCCGGAGATAATTCATCAGAAATGTTCCTTTATTTTATTTACTAACAAAGAAGTTGCCTCTCTAGTTATGAAATAATTCGATATAAATACAATAAATCAAAGCAAGCGTAATTAAATCAATTTTTCAATTGTATATAACGCAAATTGTTGTTTAATTAGTTCTGCAGTTTTTCAGCAAACCAAAGTAACATTTTTAAAGACAAGAAACTCATACAAATGCTCTCTTGTTCTACTTGTATGAGAAATGCAGAACAAATATTGTAACTGAATCTAAATTAAAAGGAAAAAGTTATAAATATTTTTTTGTCAACATTTTGATATTTGTTAAGAGTTCAAATGGTGGATAAACAAACCGTGCAAATTGTTCTTGCCCACAAAATACAATAAATTTTAGAGATAGGTATTACGGAAACACATGATTAATTCTAGAACACTCATCTCAACGTGAACACTTGGAAATGTCAAAATTATCACTACTCAGGTCACCATCACTTAAGCCTAATCTCTTTGTCGAACATTTCCACTGTTATAGTGGTACAACTGAAAAAACCCAATCATCTCCATCATGAAGTTTCGACTTTGATTAGCATGTTATACTGTTTTTTACACCTTGTGCAACTGACCGTCTGTGAATAATGATTAGATCTAAACCTGAGTCATTCTTACTAGAACCCCATATGCTTAAAACAACAATATTTTCGGTTAATAATCACCATAACCGACGAGAAGCTCCAAATCTTCATGCCATGTTCTAATTGATCTGAAGCATCTTGAGATTTCAATCAAGGAGAACCAACACTCAAAAAACCATTCAACATGAAGAGCGGCATAAACACATCAGGAGATTAATAAAAACATGTTCATTAGTGATGTTTGTAATCAAACTAATAAAATATACGGAGGATTACAAAATTCGGCGTCTAACCTACTCATAGTTAAAAAAAATTGTTATTACATTATTATTTCAGTTTACCCGAATAAGTTTTTCCGAATAATCTCATCCGGCCCGAAAATTTACTCATAGTATGGATGATATTACTTATTAGAAGAATCTGTATGGCGAAACTCATTTACATTTCTATTAAACAGAACACTTCTATTGAACAAACATATATTAATAGTTTAGTACACATTCTCCTGTTTTAATTTGAGGCAATCTATATTTTCAGGTCTCAGGTTCAGCTATATTGCAAAGTGGAACCAGACTCCTGAGTTCGAACAAGTCCACATTCCATTTTTCTTGTTCACGAGAGAGCTCGGAGATCGAATACATGACTGGCTCTAAGATTTTTAGGTACTAAACATTTTAGTCTAAATTTTAATACTTGTAGAATAATTATTTTGAGACTATAAAAATATTTGTGTACTGACTCCATAAAATCTGAGAGGTAAAACCAATGCTTTCATTAAACTACGTGGAAGACTGGTTCTGGTTGAATAGTGAGGATAAACACAGGTGTTTAAATTCGACCATTTTCATCCTCTTTCAAATTCGACCATCTTCATCCATAATCTTAAAGATTGGTGGTTGCCTTTTGTTAATCTTTTCCTTGGATGTCATTTTCGAATACCAGTGGAACGTGTGCAGAGGCCATTTGTTTAATTGAAATGCTTGGTTCTTGGCCTTTGCTCGTTTGGTTCTACGGTCTTCTTGAAGTTGAAATTGGTAGACCAAGTCCAATGTGTTGTGCATTTTCCGGGTCTTAATCTCTCACAATTTTGTGGGTCTTTTAGAATTAGATTGGACGACCCTCATTTCATTATCATCTACCTGTTTATTGCTTCTGCACGTGCATGGTGGATTTGAGATTACAGTCTCGAAAGTGACTTGAGAATCACATCTACGTGAAGGCGGTCCTCTCTTAGCAAGCTGCCAGCTAAAAAATCTTTGTTGTTTTCTGCTCTCAATTCAATGTGCCTCAATAAGTCTAATAACTTTTCAGTCATTTTCTAAGACTTAAAATGTATATTGATTACAAGTTACAGTTATGCATCATGCTATCCCAAAATATTGATCCATCGATTGACTCTGTTACTGAGCTTTTGACTCTCAGTTGAAATATCTCTAGTAGTAGAAACTCTTGCTCTTTTGTTTTTATTTTTGATAGATACATTTATATTTATTTAGGATTGACTAGATTTACGGAACTTGAAACAATTACCATTTAAAGGTCAAATGTTCCGTATATATATATATATATATATATATATATATTTGGACAATATAGAGCCAAATAATCGATATATATTAACTGTTTAAAAATTGAGGGTTAAACGTTGGCCAAGTTTACTGTTGTGAACATGAAAAGCTACATGGTTCTTACTGTGTTGAAAAAGTGAGAAGAATATCGCAAACAGGTTCTTTTTTTTTTGGATCTTGTATATATAACTCTTTTCCTGTTGTAAAATACTACTATTTTATGAATTTTTGGTTTATGAAAAGTTTTGTGAGCGTTGATAATGACTTATCTTGAATGATTGTAAGTTGTTAAAAAAAGAATCATGTGAAGGCATTGAAAGCAGAAACTCTTTGTTAACAGGCAAAGCTATGGTGTGGTAGCTATTTTGGGGCCACACCTAGTAAAAACCTTGGAAACTCTTGGTTTGTCATCAACCTCTTTGTTTTATCCGAAAATCAAATCGTTTGGATCTGAACTTGTTTGAATGAATGAGTAGTTCCGAGTTCGTGTACATGTTTTTGCTTTTTTTTCATTGGCTATGGATTATTGAATTTTTCTGTTCCCTTTTTGTGTTAGAACGGAGTATGTGCAGCAAAGGTAGATATTATTAGCATAGCTCCAAGGCACATAAAGTTACAGAAACGGGATTTGCTTTAAGCAAAAAACATAATCCTGTTACAGAAAGCAATGCAATTACACATAAATCTCAAATAAAAGTAAACAACTACATGGTCTTGATTATGATATTTTTTTTTCCTTGACACTGGATATAGAAATAGAAACTAAAACCATGTATTGAGGAGTCTTATTTGGTTTTGCTCACCTTGCCTCTACTTTGAACACGAGTAGTTGTGGTGGTTCTTGTTCTAGCCTTGAACTCAGATTCCTCTTCTTCGTCGCTGAACTTTTCACAAGCCCTGTTCTTTGTCTTATGACTGACTTGTTTGGCATTACTCTTCTTTGCAGCTGCATGATTCTTGATGTTCCTTTGATGCTGAGTGCTTGGCCATGAAGATGCATCAGAAGTCATCGAGTCATCGCTCCCATTTTCACTACTATCATCACCATCACCATCTTCAGCATCTTCATCATCTACCTTTTTAAAACGAAAATCATCATCATATTCTTCATAGACAACCTCAGAGGGATGGTTTCCATGGAAGGTGTCTTCTATGTACATAGTCCATCCTGATTCACAACCACTCTTCTCCTCAGCACCTTCTCCATGGATTGTTGGAGACTCCATTGGCAACACAAAAAAAGTTAACTTAGCTTTTTTCTCTTTATTTAACGTTACTTACCTCACAGCTAGTTCCCAATCTCTTTACCCTCAGTGTCTTTTGTGTCTGATATTTTTTTTCTTGAGCTTTAGAATCAGAAAATGCTGGAGCCTATTGAATCACTCTTATAATTGAATACTAGGAGCATGTATCACCACATGGCAATTCTAAGACCATTGTTTTCTCTTAATTGAAGAACTACAAGACAAGCTATTTTCAGATATAGTAGATATGAAGGAGAAAATGTTAGTAAGCGGCTTCTTGAAATAAAAATAGTACAGTTTCTCTATAAAAATTTAATTCTCTTTACCACTTTCTTTTATAGAGATATATCTATAGGAAATCGAATGTTATAGCAGTTCCCAAAACACGGTTCGAACCACACAAACCGTAGAAGAGACAGAGTACATCAATACCTACCAAACCAGAGTTATCTGTTTTGAGCTCTCTCTCATTAAGTGTTGGGTAAGCAATGCTCATTGGTTAACACTTACCTTTTTGTTTCTTTTTTTTTTGATAATAAACCACATGATAGGATAGACATAACATTTACTAGTTTTTACTTCACTCTCTCTCATTCACTGAGTTGCAATCAATCCCACAACGATAAAAAGATTCAGCTTTTTTGAGGTGGAAATAAGATGAGACCCACTCAACAAACAAGAAGGAATATGAAAACCTATTTTCTTAATTAGGTTAAGAGCTGTTCCTCTTCCTCATTCCTTTAATACTCTTCTTCCTTCTCAGTCCTGTCTTGGTCATAAAAAGTGTTGCAGCTTTTTGGTTTCTCTCTCCTCTCTCCCAAAATATAGAGTTTTTTGCATTGAAGGTAATCCAACTGGATTTACTGACTGTCTTTATATTCTTGAGGAAAAGGACAAAAAAGAGATTAGTAAGTTACTTCTAACTTCTCTTTTATGCTTTCATCTTTTGCATTTTTTACAGTCATTTGGATTTCATATTGGTTACAGCTAAGCAAAATCAAGTGGGGGAGAAACCATCTATAACATTATAAACGGGTATGGTGACTTTAACCCTTCTTGTTGATCATTCAAGTAATTCAGTTTTTGGACTTTATGAAAATTTGATCATCATAGTACAAATAATAATACGCATTGTGGGTCTCATGAGTGGATGTATATTAGGATTTATTAGAATTGTACACATCGTTAATGCCTCCAAGCTTTTTTTTTTGGGAGACTCATTTGTATTTTCTCATGTGGGTCTTTGTACTATTTATCATTCATCCTACACGAGTGAGTGTACTGTTTCTCTCATAATAATATCTTTATTTATTAGTAATGGGATTAGGCTGACAGTACTTTTTGGCCAATATGTTAGATAATTCAGAAATATTACATGATTTGATATTGATATTGTTTGTTTTTGACACTTACGTGGATAAGTAGTTGAGAAAAAAAGGTGATAATTTGAGTTGGCTTCTCTTTCACTCTCATATGTATATAGATGGGTTCTAGAATATTGCTTTCTTAACTTGTTAGTATATGGTTTACCAAAAAATAACTTGTTAGTATATGATGAGTCTATGAACTTAGAACTAATATGCTAACAAGGCTTCTTAAATGTGAATTAGTAAATGCCATGTTGCTTGGTTGCTGTTAAAGAAGAAAGTGGGTATGTCCCTTAGCACCAAACTTTTTTGCTTTGCTTTGAATGCCTGCTTTTGTCAGGTATACTTCCCCATGGATTCATTTGTCTCTTACTCATAAGTCTCCCATGTGAAATTATTAAATTATTATTGGATGTGTGTATACACTTTGGAAACTTCTCTCATTTAAATTAGACACACCACTATACTTTCTTCAAGCATTTTTCATGATTTGGTTGCCATCTTAGATAAGATGACAAAAATCTCCGCTGTAACATCATACCTTTCGATAGATTTCTCGACCCATTTTTTTGTTTTCTTTCTCTTCTGTAGTATGGTATCCTAAAAGTGCAATAATTGAATATATATATATATATATGTACATTTATACTATTATTTGTTTCGAAATTCTTTGCTTTTACTATATTCATACATATATAAGCCTCTAACAAAAAGTAATCATAGCTCAACTAAATGAAAACTTGTAGAAATTGAGACCGTGGGGAGATTGTGAAAGGACATCTCGCTTTATAATAAGTTCATAAAAGTCAATTATGGTCGAGTCTTTGTTTGGATCAATAGACGGATTTATTGTGTTAGGTTTTATTTTTATATTATTCATGCGGGTCTCAGAAGACCACCAATTAAATCACTGAAGTGTACGTTTTTGGCGCTCCTAGAATTTAAGATTCTAAATTACAGTATAAGTAGTTTAAATATATGTGTGGGTCATGACAAAGGTTTGAAGGTAAAATACATTATAGAAGAGGAAGGTCAGAAACATCTGACAAATAACATTGAGGATGTGAAGGTTAATCCATTCTCTAACACTAAACGTCTCAACATACATAAGCAAAATCTTTAATTTTCTTTTCTTAAAATGAATGTAGAATTAATTCAACTCAAAATATTCCTTACAATAGATGCACCTCTGTTTTGTGACGAATCAACTAAGCCAATGATTAAAAGACTACAAGTTTTGGTTGTGATGAATACAGTTCCATAGCTTTTTCATATCAACGTATGACATATCATCTTTTGAAGCAACCCACACTGCCCACACTTCCATAGCTTTTTCATATCTAGTTCTTCCCATCGCTTGAATTGAAGGAATCTTGTTTCCAACTTGCTGATCTACTTACCTTAGGCAAGACGGGCCGCTCACTTCCAAAGTGAATGTACCGTTGCATGGAATAAGTATCAAAGTTTAAAGAGGTTGGTCTTCTCACGAAGTTGTCCATCAAAATATCTAAGACATGATGAGTCCATTGGTTCGAGTGGCTTGAATCAAGGAGATGTGTATCTTCTTTTAACATAACCAGCAATCCAACCAATACTTGTTTTTCCGTCTGGTGTATCGTATTAGGAACAAAGGTTCCACATCGGATATTGGAAGGGATCCTTAGTAATATATAAAATAGATGAACTACTTTATTAATCATCAATTGGTTTTAAATGTGAAGCCCATGTATCTTAACATGGTATCAGAGTCCGATCCACGCAGTCCAATCCGATCCACATCGATCTGGTCCAAAATTGGCCCATTGATCTTTGTCCGAGCATTCCGAGATTGACGCTCAGAGAGCCATCATCTCGAGGGGGCGTATTAGACACATAGTTGTCTCACATCAGTAGTTGGAAGGGATCTTTAGTAATATATAAGATAGATGAGCCTCTCCACTAATCACCAATTGGTTTTAAGTGTGAAGCCCATTTAGCTTAACATGGTATCAGAGCCCGATCCATGCAGTCCAATCCGATCCACATCAATCTGGCCCAAAGTTGGCCCATCGATCCTTGCCCGAACATTTCGAGATTGACGCTCAAAGAGTCATCATCTCGAGGGGGCGTATTAGACAGAAAGTGTCTCACATCGGTAGTTGGAAGGGATTCTTAGTAATATATAAGGTGGATGGGTCACTCCTCTTATCACCAATTGGTTTTAAATGTGAAGCTCATCTATCTTTACATGGTATCAGAGCCCGATCCACGCAGTCCAACCCGATCTACATCGATCTGGCCCAAAATCGGTCCATCGATCCTTGTCCAAACATTCTGAGATTGACGCTCAAAGAGCCATCATCTCGAGGAGACGTATTAGGAACAAAGGTCCTACATCAGGTATTGGAAGAGATCCTTAGTAATATATAAAATAGATGAGCCACTCCATTAATCACCAATTGATTTTAAGTGTGAAGCTCATCTAGCTTAACATATCGCACTTGAAAGATTTTGAGTTGGGCCCATCCGAACGCACTTGAAAGTTTTCAAATAATAAATGCTGGGTTCGTAGCCTGATACTAAACAGCAATCCAATACTCATTCTAGCAACCCTTGAATTAGTAGCCTGATACTAAACAGAAAGTTGGGGCCAATCTTTCAAATAATAAACGGTAGATTCATCTCTAGATCAAATAATCAGGGGATGATCTAATCGTTCGGATGTTAATATTTTGTATCGTCGATTTAAACTGCAATAGTATAAGAGGTTCAAATATCTAAGACTAAGAGGCCATGACGAAGAGACGTCATCCAAAGCTCGTACCGCTTTACCAAAACCACCTAACTCAAGTTTCCTCCAACTAATGCATCCCTACCCTACATAACCTTTGTTTAAAACCGTTTTGAAGACAGAAAATATATTTAAAATAATAAGTTAACTAGGATAAGACCTGCGCCTTGCGCAGGGTAAAATATTTCTTCAAAAAATTATGTTTTCATATTGTAAAATCCGATGATTTCTGAATACATATCTTCTTGTGGTTAAAATATATTTGGTATTTTTTTTTCAATATAGAATAATTAACTAATTATAAATATTTGGTACGCATAGAAAAAATATAGAAGTCCAAATCAAACAATTAAAATATGATATCATTGATACTCCTATAATCATAAATTAAAAGTTTTGAAAAAAAATTGATGGTATTTCTATGGGAAAACTCAACCGTATATATATAATACGCACAAATAGATTTTCGGTTTTTTTTTTTTTTGAAAATTAAAATAATTAGGATTAATCATCTCGAAACCATATTTTAGTGTTATATATTGAACCATTATTTATGTAAATTTTCAATAACTACCACAAATATATTTGGCAATTAGTTTTTAATTGTCAAAATTATAGACTTGGTAACAAAGTATATTATTATCTTAAATTAAATTTACCATATATAACTTCTTCAATATTTTGTATCAAATTAAAAAATTTGGTGGAGGTATTAACTTGGTGGAAAATTTCTTATTTATTTAAACAGCCTGGTATAAAAAAAATTTAACTTATCAAAAGAACTTGATTCTAAAATTGTGTATCACGAAAATTTGGTTAATTTTTTTTAGGATTTTTTCTATCTTCTAACGATAATAATGCCGACAGTTAACAATTGATCCAGGATCAATTGAAATTAAAAAGAACATTTAAGTGTAACCAAATTATTTATTTTATAATTATAAAATATATATTAATAAAAATTTCAAAATTTCTACAATTTTTCAAAAAAAAAAATATTCGTAAAACCATTAGTTTCTTATATATCTACAAATTTTATAAACATTGTTTAGTTTTAATTTTTATAGTTATACAATTTTATATCAATTTTTCATTGATTGTACACCGATTGATTTAATATATTTAACGGAAATAAATAGATAAAAATATATCTAAGATTATTATTTCGTAAACATTATTTTAAATAAACAAAATTATTTTTATCATAATTTTATGTTTACTTAAATCAAACCTATATTAAAATATTGGTAAGAAAATAATAAAATATATAATATTAATAAAATTTCATTATATTTTACATCCATCTTTTAGTATTACCAAACAAACTTATACACAGCATCTTCGTAGAGTCATAACCAAACCATGCCTTGCGTGGATTGAAAATTTTGTGATATAATATATTGAAATTTACATTTTCGTAGATAGTTTCTATAAATTTTAATAATCATGCCAGTTGTAAAATTACTACTGTTTATACCTAAATAAGTAGAACACATATGACTTTTGTAATATTCAAAAATTATAATAAATCTTGATATACAATCAAAACAGATGTGTGTAACAATGACAAAATATTCACACAACATTGCTGATTTATTTATTCTGGATCGAGATTTTGAGTTTGTTTATTCTGCAACAAACTTAATAATTTACTGAAACAATATATTGATGAAAACAAACCATTTATGTTTCTGTTTTTCATTAGAGTAATGGCCAATAATTTTACATGAGCAGTTCCCATCGTGTATGCATTCTACTGGGACATGACATTAGAACAGAGAGTTCTCTTCACTGGAATAAACCATACCTGCTGATGAAAAGGTTAGCAACACACTTACTAAGTAGTTGTACAAATGTTTGGGTATTGATTATACGGACTGACTTTAGTTTGCCTTGCTATTAGTAATAATGAAAAAATAACCAGTCTAGTATCTTTAAACATCTTGAAAACATGTAGACAGTTGCATATAAATTAAACAATAACATATAAAATTTGAAACAAATCAAGTTTTTCGGATAACTAAAAGTAAAACTGTTATGCAAATTTTTAACCGTTAAAACGTATTAAATAGTTTTTATATTTAAACTCAAAAAGAATTCTTAATATTTAATTATCTCATATTCTAACCATTCATGTGTCTTTTTAACTGGCACCTTGCTTCAGAATTGGAGTAATATTGCCCGAACAAATCTTTTCCACGGTTCCGTGACTTGCCTCCTTATTAAAACAAACAAAATCAGAGTATAGGAACTTTAATAGAAAGCAGTACAATATAGAAAAATGTAAGCGTAAACATCATCCTATGTATTTTATAACTTCTAGCATCAAAAATACCCATCTCAATACTTTCACCATCCACGGCCGGCTCATGGTTTATAAAGGCTTTTGGGCAAAAACATTTTTTTTGCCTTTTAATAATTTAAAACATAAGTGACAAAAAAATAATAAGTTCAATCATTATTTAGCATAATTTTAAAATTGATATTGTATAATATGTTATTAAATTTAGATATGAAACATATTAAAAAGATTTAAAATACACGGTGGCTGGCTATGAAAAAAATCTTCCTTAACGGTGGAATGGGTCTTGTGACTCTTGTCTCCCTATATCATCATAGTAAAAAGATTATAACAATACATACAATAGGAAACTTATGTTTTTTTTTGGGTCAAAAGGTAGGATACTTATGTATAAGTCGACATTTACACCAAGTGCATGATAACTGCTTACTTTGGAATCGATCAACATCATCTCGATTGTCTCACCAACAGCACCAGAGTACTGTTTCCACGACATTTTTTCTGGTATTTTTCGAAAAGACTTGAAAGGCTATAAATCCCCAGCCATTTTAAACTTGGGAAAAACTAAATTGTATAAAGAGATAATAGTTTATGCTTGGGTTAGAATGTCTGGCTACATGGGTAGGTGAAAGTTTTTTTTTTTTTTGGCTAAAATGGGTAAGTGAAAGTTTATATAGAAAAACCAATGTCAAACCAATTAATGCATTTGATCGTAGTATATAAATACGTATATACGGCTTCAAATGAACAAATAATTGCAGCGCAAATTGTTCACATTTCCATACTAATATCGGTTTGAGTCAAAACTTTCCTATAGTAATTCGTTGAATACTAATTTTTGAATATATAACGTGAAGCAATGCCATATATACCGTTATACATTCAATGATTTGAAACATTAGGTAAATATTATTGATCTGCATTGATAGATTGCGATCTTGTGAATCAATACATTTATATCTTTACCGAAATGAATTCATTTTTTTACCTTAAATAGATATTTCATTGCAGATCAAGCATGCGTGTTCACCAAGAACATAGTTGTAAAAATGATATATTTATATACTTTATGAGATTCACATTCACATGGAATGTGAAACACGTATATACATATTTGGGAACAAAGATTATAGTATATTAGGAATATAGAACTTTTCTACAAAGTAGTTTCCATAGTTCACAGCTCATTCATGTACCAAGGACGGCAAATACAAAGGCGGATCGTTTAGCACGTAGTGCCAGACAACAATCGTCTTTTGTCATTCACATGGATGCCGAGCTACCAGTTTGGTGTACAGAGTCAATATGAGTCTGTATGTTTGATGACAAAAAAAAAAAAAGGAATATAGAACTTTCAATAATAAACTTTGATTCTAATATAATAATAAACACTCCGTTAGGGAAACCCATTTTTGCTAAAAATTTAGCCTAGTAGAATTTTAGCATATTATTAAAAACAGCTCAGTAGGTTGTTAAAATTGTGGATTCTAGTAACTACAAAATGTGCTTTCACTCCATGTAAAAACTCATACATCAATATTAAAATTGTAGAATGAAGAACATTCAATAAGGAATAAGAAATGTTTACATTTCTAAAGAACAGGAGTACATGTCGTCACTTGTATAATTTTTTTTCAAGCGTTATGTTCAGTTTCAAATTCAGTATTGATTCAATATACAAATATTTCTTAGGACTTTCTAGTATTTTTTTTAAAAAAATTACTTTAAGAATTGATTCAATAGCCACACAATTCTAACGATCTTCAAATATTTTTCTACGTAACCAGGTCAGCTAATTTTAATTTCATGTTTATGAATTAACAGTTTTAATTTCTAGTGCCCTGGAAAAAGGGCTTATAATCACGTGTGCCAGAGCCTACGGGAATAAGATAAAACCATACAAATTCAAAAATTATGTATCGCCAAACATTATATCACAGTTAAGTCAGTCCAATGGCATTCCTTGTAATTTATTTAGATCTAAGAGGGTAGAGAAATAAAGAAAGCTGAAAGTCGTTGTTATGCTGACACCTCATCAAAATGGCACTGTTGTAATTAAAGTACAAAACAAAAGTTGTTTTTCAAAAATGCTTCCCTATTAATAAGAAAGATAATAAGAAAGAGATAACAAGGTGACGACGATTAAGATATAAATTTAAGATTTATCATAGATTGTTGAACTACGTGGTTATTATTTTTTCTTAAGTGTCTTCTTTAATCAGATCTTATAATTCAATATGACGCCAGCGAGTGGATCATAATTTCCCTCCTACTTGGCTACTTTTGATCTTTCGTTAATTGAAGGAAAGGAGACAGAGCAAGAGAAGAACAATTAGCACTATAATTACAAAACAATACCGACCTGAAAATAATTCATGTAACCTTTTGGCGACCTACATATCTCACAAAATTACTCACGAAATTTACAGAAATTAGGCGGTTATACTTCCAAATTCACCTCTATTTTATAGCTAAATAAGATGAGATATTACATAATTTGGAGCAGGGTTTGCATTAGTGTCGCTGTCGTGTCACAACCGAGGCGTTCAAATCATATTTTCAAAATATAAAATTTGACTTATGGAATTATATATATTTTTCAAAGAAATTATATATGTTAATTTGAATTTTTTTTGTGACCATAGAAAAGGTCAATTTGACGACCAAACAAATAAAAACAGTTGAGCAAACTACAAAAACAATGAGACTTCCAGATGTGTTTCAAGAATCAATTTTATGACATGGTTGCAGCCAGGGGGGATGTAGGAATGTATTCAGGTGGGAGCATATACACTATGTCTATTTTTCAGTTGGGGGCATTTCATAGACACCATAGTAATTAAAGAAATGAAAATTTAAAATCCGCCCCTGGTTACAGTAGCTAATGCAAAACATGCAAAAAAAAAAAAGTTTTGAAAGAAAATCAGAATATAAATGTGGAAATAGTTTATATTTTGGTAATATATGATTTTGGTGTGGTAACCATCTGTACTATTGTTCAAATTAACTTTCATCTGATTTATCTTTAGGTCATAGGAAACCCCAACCATCTCACAGAATTAGTTGCATCTCCCTTTACCAACCTTGTCAAGACCCTTCTGACACAAGAAATCTAAAACCTTACAATGCCTAGTTCTCTCAAACTTATATATCTATTTGAAGTCCCACCCAATTTCTCCCAGTCCTTACCTCCCACAAAATTGAATTAAAAAGGGTTTCAAGAGAAGAACAATGAAACTCCTCCTTGTGATCTTTATCATTCATGCAATATTTATCCCATGCTTTTCCTTTGATGTGCCGGGAAAGGATCTTCCATTAACCCTAGATTATTACAAGTCTACTTGCCCCACCGTATTTGACGTCATCAAGAAAGAAATGGAATGCATAGTGAAGGAAGATCCTAGAAATGCCGCCATAATTATTCGTTTACACTTCCACGACTGCTTTGTCCAAGTAAGTACATATACACACCTTACTTGTTACGCAAGAAACCTCCCCACCTCGCTGCCCTCATTCAGCCAAATTGGACACTTCTTCTTCCTACACTTACCGATTCTTTGGTAGATTATTGATGAAGAAAAGACAGAGTTTAGCTCAAATTTATCTAAAATGGTTGCTTTATGGAATGGTATGGATGCTTACCTACTTTAAGTGTTAAATTAAATTGTATTGCAGGGATGCGATGCATCGGTGTTACTAGACGAAACAGAGACACTACAGGGAGAGAAGAAAGCCTCTCCCAACATAAATTCATTGAAAGGATACCAACTTGTAGACAGAATCAAGAACATAATCGAATCAGAATGTCCTGGAGTCGTTTCCTGCGCTGATCTTCTCACTATTTCTGCTAGAGATGCTACAATCCTGGTATATATTAATCCCTCATGGGGGGTTATCACAATTAGTTATGTATATTATATAGTATCATATGAAATTATGAAAACATGTTAATATTGATTTGATAAAAGGTTGGTGGGCCTTACTGGGACGTTCCGGTCGGGAGAAAAGATTCAAAAACAGCAAGCTATGAGCTCGCGACAACGAACCTTCCAACTCCCGAAGAAGGTTTAGTCAGCATCATCTCTAAATTCTACTACCAGGGTCTCTCTGTTGATGACATGGTCGCTCTTGTCGGTAAGATCAATCCGCTAAACCAAACTAAACCGGGAATTGATTTTAGTATTATTGTAGACCGGATTATTATAACATCAAACCGATCACTTCATGTACGTAGGAGCTCACACGATCGGGAAGGCACAATGCAGGAACTTCCGTTCACGGATCTACGGTGATTTTCGGGCGACGTCAGCCCTGAATCCTGTGTCGGAGACGTACCTGGCGAGCCTCCGAGAGTTGTGTCCGGAGAGGAGCGGAGAAGGTGACAGCAACGTGACGGCGATGGACAATGTGACGCCGAATCTCTTCGACAACTCGATCTACCACACGCTGCTGAGAGGAGAAGGGTTGCTGAACTCGGACCAGGAGATGTACACGAGCATGTTCGGTATACAGACGCGGCGGATAGTGAGCAAGTACGCGGAGGATACGGTTGCTTTCTTCGAGCAGTTCTCTAAGTCGATGGTGAAGATGGGGAACATTTTGAACTCTAAGAGCTTGGTCGATGGTGAAGTACGAAGAAACTGCAGATTCGTTAATACATGAAAACATATATCAACAAAGAATTTTCATATAATTTTTGTTTTAAAGGACATGGATCTTTTTATTCTCCTTATTTATACGTTTATGTGTGTGGAAGCTTGAATATGAATTTGTGGTGATTGAAACCACAAGATAATTTTATTTTTGAATTAACTATAGTGTCCAAGGAGAAGGTTAATCGACTATTCTGTAAACTTTAGGAGTGTAACGTAAATTATCTGGTGGTGATTAAAATCACAACATGAATTACAGAGAAAAAAAGAAAGTTGTTCACAATTTCGATATGTAAAAAGACATAAATTATACATACTATACTATGATAATTTTACAATTGTTGTTCGCTTAAAAGCATTTTTTTCGTATGAAGATTTTACGAGATACTTCCTCTGTTTTTAAAAGATAGTTATTTTAGAATTTTCACATATATTAAGAAAACTCATTAAATTTTGATTGTAAGTGCATTGTTTTTTGTGAATAACAATTTTCCACAACTTTTAGCCATAAAAATTCAATAAACACCATTAATTTTTTTTGAAACTTACAATTTTTCATTAAACCAAACATTGAAAATGTAAAAAAACTATCTTTTTGAAACAATTTTTTTTTCCAGAACATTCATCATTTAGGAACGGATGGAGTATTAGTTTTCCCCTCTCTCTCTCTCTCAAAATTGCACTGAGCAGGGTTTGTTTCTTTGTCAAAAATATTTACTTAATGCTGGACTGTGTTGTTTCATTTCTACCAGAATCATTACCTCGCCGTGGCTACGAATGCTTTATTTTCAGAACATGGATAGTGATGTTCTGATAACAACTGAAAGGGCATAGGAGACAGCATGTTTTGTGTAGTTAATTTTTTGAAGATAATCTCGCAAAATAGCATGATAAAAAAAAATTGTATCGAAAGTCTTTCTGAAAAGATGAGGTGTGATATCAAAGCCTAAAGACATAAAACTCGATATCACCAGTCCATTCACTAAAGACATAAAGACTCGATATCAAAGCCTTGACTTTGGTTTAAATCATACGAGTATATACTTCAAGCTGGACACAACAGAGTGGACACTTGGTGGATTTATTGATCCATCCTTTAATGCAGCTTGAGTGGAAAACATGAGAACAAGAAGTAATTGTTGCGCAGTCTCCAAGAAAGAAATCGTCTTGACATATACAACATGTGTCAAACAAATCCATATCAGGGCCAAGCACCTTGACACGCTTGTGACAGTCTTCTTTCAAAATTAATATGGAATAGTACCCCGGCCTTTTCACACATCTCAGCCACGACTCAACATAAGAATCTGGGAACTGAGTCTGACCGACCTCACGGATCGCATCTCGAATAGTCTTCATCAGTAAATCGTCTGACTTACCTAAAGGGAAGCCTACCATTTTAACAATATTAGTAAAAATGGTGTCATGTAGTTTTTTATCTTTGGCTTCTTCAAGCATAACCTCCATATCCACTGGTGGCACCATTACTGTTTTCTCGACACGAACTTTGTAAGGAATCCATCTCTTCTTCGACCAAGTCTTCCTCTGCTTCATTAAGCCAGCCACAAGGCCAAGGACGATGCTGGTCTTGTCCTCTGACTTCAACTTCGCCAGAGGTGAGATCCTATCGATTTCAAACGCTAAAACATCCTTAATGACTTGTGTCGGAAAACAAGAAAACCGAAAGCAATCATTGTCCCCACTTACTAACAAGGAACGAACCAGTTTCTTGCCTCCCCACTCATGCTCGCTCTTGTAAAGAGTATCAACTTGAACCACAACCATGAACTGCGCGTAAGTAACTGTATCCTCGTACGTTAAACCCATGTCAACAAACGGTTTAGGCTGAGAATAGTGCAACTTCACGGGTAAACCATTACAAGCCAATACTTCATGGTCGTATCTAAGCCATGGTCCATACACACGCGTTTTAAACTTGCGGGTCAAAGGTCTCATCTTTGCGGCTTCTCCACATATCCTATGGCTAATCATACCACAATGTTCGCAGAACTCACCAAGGTTCTTGTACTTGAACTGAACGAAAGGTGACCTAGGACCGTCACCATTAATGTAAAACCCAGGAGGCAGAGGTTTTTTCAAATCTATCTCAACTTTAACACAAAAGCATCTTGTAAACTCCTTATATTTATATGAAATCCATGGCTTATCACTAAGATTTTTCACAATCTTCTCAACATCATCTTCAGTGTAGTTAAATCTGGGTAGGCCTATTACCTTGACATTGAAGCAAGAAACAGAGAAATCCATATCGACCATGGATATGTCTTGTGAGCATTCCTTGAGGACTAATATGGTGCCATCAACGTTCCAAGGTCCACCCTTTACAACCTCTTTCTTGTCTCTCTTCTTCTCGAACTCAAATAAGATAATATTGTCTTTCTCCAATGGGAGAACCTTCAAGCTGCCTGAAAGTCTCCATTGCTGCCGCAGTGAGATTTCTGTTCTGTCAAGGGACGGTGGTACGAGACTTGTGAAGAATTTTCCAGCCAAGGAACGTTTTGGATGTGCCACAAGACCTAACCTGTCTGCCTCCATTCCGTGGATCATTATTTTTTTTTAGAATGAGATATCATCGATTTACTTTTCTTATTAAATAATGTTGAAAGCCTTTTGTGAAATATGAAGATATCAAAAATTTGCAAGATTTCATATTATCTATTTAATTCTATAAATTTTTACAAATAAAAAGTATGTAAACTATTAGTATTTTCCAGTTTGATAATTAATTTCTTCGATTTTGTTAAACTGAACGCGCGTGTATAGTCTTTTATTATACCGGAAAAGAAAATTAACAAAAAATAAAATAGAAATAGAAAAAACAAAAGAAATGGAAATAATATAAGTATCTACCAGTTTACAAATTATTATTTCAATACAAAATACAAATTCTCAAAGTCTTCGAAAGCATATTTGACTTGTCTCAATCAAAAAGAAGATTCGAAAATGCTAGTTTTCTTCTTCTAGAACCTAGAACGTGTGTTGAATGTTGATGTAGTTACCTTTAGGAGAATGGTCACTCTTTCTCGCATTCACCGGCTTGGATTGTTTATCTTTAATACGTGCATGTGTGCATAGTTTTTAGTAAGAGCTTGGTCGATGGAGATCAAGTTCGAAGAAACTGCAGATTTGTTAATACATGACAACATCAACATGCATTAGCAAATTTACTTTCGCATTTGTCAAAAAAAAAAAAAAACTTTCATATATAATTTATTTATTTTAAAAGGAAATTGATCTTTTTATATATATATATATATATATATATATATATATATAATTCTGTGTTTGGAAGTTTGAATATGAATTTATGGTGATTGAAGACACAAAACGAACTATATAAAAAATTGTTTGCAATTTCAATATGTAAAAACATAAATTATACATACCACTCTATTATAAAATTTACAATTGTTGTTCGCTTAAAAATCATTTATAAATGACTGAATGAGTGTTTCCATCTGAAGATTTTTGCATCTTACTTTTGTTAAATTATTTTCTGTATAATTTTTGAATATAAATTTTAGTTTTATAAGAATAAGATTGTAAATTTGTTGGGATGAGACCCCCAAATAATTTTAAAACTAAGGCAACCTCCCAGAAATAATGTATTGTTTATACCAATATGGCGCCTAAGAGTATAGTTTAGATTTAGAGACATACATTATTGAAGCAAATAAACTATTTTCTTGCTGCAAATTTTCTCAGACTTATGAGTACTCATACTTGTACTATTTGTGCATTTTAATATGAAAACTTTTTACAAATTTGGATCCAAAGTTGTGGGATCATGCGGCATTTTTTGGATCCAAAGTTGGAGGGAAATTTCCCAACTGAAGAGACAATTCTAGTGTTAGGCCTTGCTGCTCAATGCATGGAACAAGATTGTAAACACATACCAACTTCTGAGTTGCTTCAAATGGAAAAACAGCACAAAGAGGCAGCACCTTCCGGTCAAGAGAATCCATCTTCACATTTGCCAACTACATCACAAGTAAGCAGCCATTTTGCCTAATAACTTTACAAAACTTAATCGACACTTTCTTGTTAATTAAAACTTTTGCACATGCATGTGCAACTTCCAACTTATCGAATCTTTGATATGAATGACAAAGCAGTGCCAAGGTCCTCCCAAAAAGCCATCAAACAAGGCTGCAGGCTCTCGCCAGTCTGCTCCTCGCCGCAGACATAAGACGACAAAAACTAATAATGATGAAGAGAAATAAGCAGAGAATAAAGCATAATTTAAAAAGTAAAAGATCAAACAAGCTGAAAAAGATACAAAAAAGAAAGAGAAACCTAAAGCCAAACAACCCAAACCAGTGCAAGTGCAGGCGAAGAACAACAATCATATTCCTAAAGGTAACAACAGCAAGACGAGTTGTAGGTTCTAGAAGAAAGAAGCAGTAATATCTTCAAATCTTAGCTTTGATTGACACGCCAAATATGCATTAAAAGACTAAGAATTTGAATTTGTATTTGTATTGAAATAATGTCTTGCAAACTGTTTTAGTATTGCTACCAAAAATTGCCACTTATTAAAAATTTATCAAAAATTAAAAAATTAAAAAAATTAAAATCTAAAATTAAATACCAATCTAAGAGCAACCACAACGGTAAGTTGTTGCTCATTTGAAAGTTATAAAAAAAAGTTTTGTTATCTTAATTTGATAAAAATAACTGATTAATTTTAATTGTTTTAAATTAAAAAAATCCAATGATTGTTTGCCAAATGTACAGAGAAGTTCCAATGAGGTTTTAAAAACATGTAATTTCAAAACTTTATCTTTAACCTCTCTTATACTTTTCTCTTAATTTCTTATTTTTGTCTTTAATTTTAATTATTAGATACTTACTTAGAGCTTTCCAGTGGATGTGCTCAATATTATATTTTCTATTTAGTATAATATAAACACTATAAATTTAATATTCGTAAACTACTAGTTACATGATTTAATAAATTTTGTAATAATATAAACCAAACCCTGCAGGCCAGGCCTAAATATCATGAAATAAACGCATAAGCAAGAGCAGTGTTCAAGAAAACGTTAGGCGCTAAACGGGCGGCGACCTAACGCCTAACGCCTAGAACGACTAAGCGGTTTAGACATTTATAAATTAGAACAATATATTAAATATATGTAATGTTTTATACTTAATAATACTAAAAACTATTATTTATATATGATAAAAATTATTATCATAAGAATATAGATTACAATATATTAATTATTATAATTTATGAATAATAAATAATATATTATTTATTATTACAATATTGTAATTATTTAGGCGGTTTTAAAAAGTAATCGTCACGGTCATGTAACGGCTAGTGCCTAAGCGCCGCCTAAACGACCGCGTTGACCGTTTTTTCTAGAACACTGAGCAAGAGTAATCATTCGACAAATGGGCCTTAACGAATATTTCAGTGGGCTGCGGTTATCTTAGTCTCCATTAATGGGCCTTCATTATCGAGGACATTGCATTATCATTTACAAAAAGAAATAATATCTTATCTCTTCTTCTTCTCCCTCTCTCGTCCTCTTCTTCTTCCTTGTGCCATGGCCACAACAATCTCTCCAGGAGGAGCTTACATCGGAACTCCCACTCCCTTCCTCGGAAAGAAACTCAAACCATTCTCCCTAACCCAAACCATCTCCACCTCCAAACCAACGGTCAACAAACTCCCTCGCGCTCACCTGATCGACGCCGTTCACAACCTCTTCCTCGGAGTCGGAGTCGGGCTCCCATGCACCGTCATGGAGTGCGGCGACATGATCTACCGCAGCACCTTACCCAAATCCAACGGCTTAACGATCACCGCGCCTGGAGTGGCCTTAGCCCTCACCGCTCTCTCCTATCTCTGGGCCACACCTGGCGTCGCTCCTGGGTTCTTCGACATGTTCGTTCTCGCCTTCGCTGAGAGACTGTTCAGGCCCACTTTCAGAAAGGTTGGGCCGGATTTGGGCCAAGCCCAATGAAACACTATTTTATGGCCCGCGAATTCTCAGATTAGATTTTTTTTTGCAGGATGATTTCGTGTTGGGGAAGAAACTTGGTGAGGGTTCGTTTGGTGTTGTTTATAGAGCTTCGCTGTCCAAGAAACGTGCTAATGACGTAAGTGCTTTTGATTCAAATTGTTATAAGCTGAGATTTTAACCTAAAAGTTACTATTTTAAAAAAATTGGTAGGATGGTGAGTATGTGGTGAAGAAGGCGACTGAGTACGGTGCGGTGGAGATTTGGATGAACGAGAGGGTTCGTAGAGCTTGTGGGAGCAGTTGTGCTGACTTTGTTTACGGTTTTCTCGAGGTGGTTTTGATCTTCCTTGTAGATGATAGTTTTTTCACTTTACTCATCTTTGTCACCATTGCAGAAGTCTTCAAAGAAAGGACCTGAGTATTGGCTGTTATGGAAGTATGAAGGAGAATCTACACTTGCTGGTTTGCTGCAGAGTAAAGACTTCCCTTATAATGTCTGTATTTTCCATCTTTTTCTTTTTATGTATTGCAAGACATCTCTCCTGTATACGTTTGTCACATTTTGAAGGCAAATCGTGTAGGTGGAAACTATCATCCTTGGGAAAGTTCAGAATTTGCCTAAAGGGCTGGAAAGAGAGAACATAATTATTCAGACTATCATGAGGCAGCTCTTGTTTGCGTTGGATGGTCTCCACTCAACCGGGATTGTTCATAGGGATGTTAAGCCTCAGAACATTATCTTCTCGGAAGGTAAAATGATCTTAGTTCTTGAACTTCTTTTGTCGAAAAAGGATAAATATTGGTGAACTTTAACAGGCTCTCGTGCGTTCAAGATTATCGATCTTGGAGCTGCTGCTGATTTGAGAGTGGGTATTAACTACATTCCAAAAGAATTTCTCCTGGATCCAAGGTATGCAGCACCTGAGCAATACATCATGAGCACCCAAACTCCATCTGCACCTTCAGCACCTGTTGCAGCTGCACTTTCCCCTGTTCTGTGGCAGGTGCTAACTTTAGTTAATATAAAGCTATCATAGTTTCATGAACTTTTAAGTGTTGGATCTTAATAATGTTTATGGTTTTGTGTTGATCAGATGAATTTGCCTGATAGGTTTGATATCTATAGCATCGGCCTCATCTTCCTTCAAATGGTAATGAGTAACAATCCACCAATCGCTATTTAGTTTTCTCTTGAGTTTTTTGACTCATGCATGTTATCTAAGATTTGAAGTAAATAGGAGATACTGTTCTTAATGTTTTTAGGGATGTTTAGTGTGTTGTTGGTTGGGCCTTTGGTTCTGCTGTTTGGGTTGTTCAGAGCAGAAACTAGTTTTGTTCTTACCATCTTCCTTGTGTTGGGAAACGAACCAATCACGCTAAGTTAATGTTCTGACCATGCTCATATCGTTCCCCTAGGCATTCCCATCCTTACGGTCTGACAGCAACCTCATTCAGTTCAACCGCCAGCTGAAAAGATGCGACTACGACCTAACCGCGTGGAGAAAACTAGTGGAGCCTCGTGCAGGCCCTGATCTCCGTAAAGGGTTTGAGCTACTAGACCTAGACGGAGGGATCGGATGGGAGCTTCTTACATCGATGGTCCGGTTCAAAGCAAGACAAAGAATCAGCGCAAAAGCAGCGCTCGCTCACCCGTATTTCGATAGACAAGGGTTGCTTGCGCTGTCCGTCATGCAAAACGTGAGGATGCAGTACTTCAGGGCTACGCAACAAGACTACAGCGACGCTGCAAACTGGGTGATTCAGTTGATGGCAAGGTCCGGGACGGAAAAAGATGGAGGGTTCACGGAAACGCAGCTTCAGGAACTTAGGGTTTGTGGCTGTTACCTCAAAGAGTTGTAACGTGTGAAATGACCTTAAACCCTAATGTGGATTCTTTGTGTTATTGTTATAGGAGAAAGAGCCTCGAAAGAAAGCGAGTGCGCAGAGAAACGCTCTCGCATCAGCGCTTAGGCTTAAGAGGAAGCTTGTGAAAACAGTTGCGGAGACTATTGATGAGATTGCCGATGGCCGCAAGACCGTGTGGTGGAACAGGTGGATCCCCAGAGAGGAGTGAGGACTTGCGGTATCATCTATCAGTGTTTCATTTTCATCCCAATAGTGTAAATCTCAATGTATATCTTATTAGCCTTTAGTAAATTATCACTACTACTTGTAAAGCAAGTAACCGTAAATAAAAACATTGTACCTAAATCCACACACATGCAGTAGACTCTGACTGTTTCTGAAGTTTTGAGTACTCTTGTGAATACTTGTTGATGTCATAGGAATTAGTGAAACCATATAGTATTAAAAAGAAAAGGCAAGTTTCTTGATTAGCACGTTACCCCTTCGGGCTTTGGACCTGAGAAAACCGTGAGCTCCGCACGAAGAGTCAGAGAAGTATCTCGTCAAGCGATATTTAGGCTGGCTATCGAAGTAAGTGCTTGCCTATTTGAAAATTGTCAAAATAATAATTCCGTACGCCGTTGAAGCTGAAGTCGTTTCTCACACTCAAGCTCTCTTCACAGAGGAGAGCACATGCGTCCGTTAATCGTATAAGGGAACCATATTCATTAGTTAAAATGTGAAAAAAAAAAATTCTCTTTTTAGATAATAAGATAGATAATGTGTCGAAATTCTTACTAATCTTGGAAGTAAATGAAAGAAAAATCCACATTAGTAATTGAAGAACCAATATAGTGTATATAAAAGGTAAAGATCAATTTATTATTTACTAGTTGGTTTTCAGTTGAAAAATTATGATATAATTGAATTTAACATAGTATCAGAATCACTCAAAAAAACATAATATCAGAATCATTCTATGTAAAATCATACCTAGATATCATTTTTTACAATTGTCTATGTCTCAAAAGTTGATACATGAGCATGTAGAAATGTCAAAAAAATAATTATATTGATAGTAAGAAAGTAAAATAAATAATAAAAATAATAAAAAATCAACTCATTTATTATTAACTGATTTTAGAGTTGAATCCTAATAAATCCAAATATTTAACAAACAAAATTCATAATTCATAACATTTAGAGTGGCTACGATAGACGCACAACTATTTCGCTCGCAGATGGTACAAGTACTCGATCTCTGCTTCTGGGTCTTTACCTACTACATCTACATGATGAATATACTCTATCAACTCCAGCAAATTACTAGGCCACATGCTCTTGGTTAAAAGGAAAATAAAAGTAGTTGTTTTGCTGGATCTGAAAGGTGTGAATGATCTCTCTCACGTTTATCCATTGCACACAAAGCACACACGTACGTAACTTTTATATTAACTAAGAGCATCTCCAATGTACACCTCTATTTTTTCCTCTAAAATAGAGCAACTCTATTATAGAGGTGGATTTGCTCCAATGTATGCCTCTATAATAGAGTTTCTCTATTTTATAGGAAAATATAGAGGAATTCTACTTTTTGTCTCTATATTTAGAGATGGAAATAGCATATCTCTATATTTTCTTCTATAAATAGAGGAACTCTATTATAGAGGCATACATTGGAGCAAATCCACCTCTATAATAGAGTTTCTCTATTTTAGAGGAAAAAATAGAGATTAAAATAGAGGTGGGTTGGAGATGGTCTAAGTATACGGAAGTAATGAATTGTTACAACCACGAGGGGTGAAGAAAAAGTTGGTTGATAAAAGAACGACAAGATTGAAAGGAAAGAAGAATGACAGAGACTAACTCACATAATAAAACCATAGATTAAAAAAGAATGTAATTTTTATTTGTTATAAACTTGTTCTTTTAGACGACCAAAAGCTGGAGGCATTTTGTGAATCACGAGAACCTCACGTGCGGTTCCACTCTCCTAGTTCGAGGAGGACTTCACTATAATCAATGACAACAGCGCGTAAACCACATCAAAGCACACCACCAAACTCTACTTGGTTAATTGTGTAGCTAATTATATTATTTAACTTTTATCTTAGAGGAGTACTGTATTATTAACTGTGATATAGCTGTGATATATGATTTGCTAATGTTACTCCTACTATAACCTTTGAGTTAACAATTAATGTAACTTAAAATAGGGTTTAATTACTTCTTGAAATCATACCAACCCGTTGTCGGTTTTTGCTAAAAAGATTGATTGAATCTGAATTATGAGAAGAAGAATCTGTAATTTAAGATCATGCCACCTAATTAACGCCTAACTGTCCCTCATTTAGTTATAGTTTGGTATTTAATAACTTCTCTCACCAATTTCGGCGCAATGCGTTTTTGTATAGTCTATAGTAGTATTCCATATTATTGTGTATAGCAATAATTTAAATCTGACTCAAAGTGGAAAATTATAGATAATCATAAATTCGATGCTTTGAATATATATCTCCATGCAGGTGCCTACAAGGTTTTGGAACATATTACTTATTAACTAGAATTTGTCGATATGGAAATATCATCAGGTCATGAAATTGATGAGTGAGCTACCAATCAAACGTATCAAATGTAAGTTTTCATTATCACAATTATTAGACTAGTGTTAGACTATTAGCAACGTCAGGGGACCGAGTAGGTGTTGATTTTGGATGGCTAGTATTAGACTATTAGTTAGTCCCGACAGTTTTGGTTGGTGACGTTTTTTGCTGACGTCGAATTCGGTTCTGAAAACCAACTGATACATTGCACTTAGGATTTTTGTCGGTTTAAACCGAAATATCAAAGATTAAACCAAAATCGGATTCAAAAATATAGGCTCACTTTGATCATCGGTATGGTTTTCCTTTGTTATTAAAATGGTAATTTAGTAATATTCGATTCTACAATTTGGGGGAGTTTGGGTAAAGGTTTCATGAAGATATATCATGTGATAAGATAATAAATAATCACAGTTAGGGCAAAGATTCCTCACGGTGAGGGTCCACGTGGGTATGGAGGGACACACTGTCCGGTGAGTTAGGGAACAGTGCACAACCCCCGATGGACCCACTCGTTGCCTCTTTGGTGGACCGGTCTAGTCCGGTACGGTTCGGTTTCTGTCCTCAGCCACCTTTTTCCCACTTGTATATATAAAGCACAATACTCTTCTTCATTCATCATTCATTGCCTTCCTCATTATCATCCACACAGACACCTTAATTGTTCTCTCTCTCTCTCTCTCTGTCGATCACATTTCACTTCCAAAGGATCAAGCGAAAATGAAGACGAACAGTTCGAGCGTAGGAGGAACGAAGAGGAAGATGTGGAGCCGAGGAGTTGGAGGAGTGGTTAGAGAGCAAAAGGCTAAACTTTACATCATAAGGAGGTGTGTTGTCATGCTTCTTTGTTGGCATGACTAATAACAAAAGAAGAAACAAATCAAATCATTTTCATCATCACCATCATTATCGGCTTAAGGAAGACTAACCCAATATTTAGTTCTTTTGTTTGTTGTTGTTGCGGATGTTGCTTATGTAACCCCTGGGAAGAAGCTTATATGTATTGGCTTTCTATACGGAAAGGAGCTATGCATGTATTTTTGTAGTTTTTCATCCCAAAGAAGGGTTTTCAGATGTAAATTAGTAGCTGATTTCGATTATCTTTTGTTGTTGTTTTCTTCTTTCTGGTTGATTAAGTTTATCTTATGAGATCTGGTTGTTACATAACTACCTTAAGTTCTGACCCAAAATTGATGAAGGTTGAATTGTACTTTCACTGTTAGAATTGCATTATTATTTGCAGTTAAACGACCAAAATAATAATATATACAACTATAGGTTATTATTATTTAATTCTCAAAATATTTACTTAATGAAAGAAACAGGATGCATGATTCGTTATATTTTCTTCACCATTGGCACATAAATTATAGCTGAGCAAAGTAACCACTGGCACGTAATATATTTCATTAGTTTGACGATATCAAAGACAAAACCTAAAAAATTAAACTCGAGCGATATTAGAAAATTATATGTTCTGATCTCAGATCTAAAAAAAATATAAATTTCAGTACATAAGAAATGATTGTGGTTTAGCCTTTAGTTCTTTTAATTTGGATCAGATAACGTAGGATATTTTATGCGGTTCAAGTGTTTACAGACGTAAATAGTATCTATGCAAATATTTCATAACTTGAAACCCAAATTAAACTTTTAAGTTAAGTTAAAATAGTTCGATGGCAGGTCATGAACGTCAAAAAAATTAAAAGTGGGAAGCAAAATTGTAAAAGTAGAAAGACAAAAATATTTTTTATCATAGATGGAGAATTTTTTTGGACAAACAGTGCTTTCATTAATTTCAAGTTTCAAACTCCATTAGAGGAGAAAATGTTACAAGACAAATAGGTTTAATTTCAATGCCTAAACTGCTTACTATAACCGTTTTGTAATTTGTAGTATAGCAAAGCAAACCAAAAATACTCAAGTTATATACAGATTTAGGAGATTGTGAAGGCCGTTTATTCATTCAAAAAAAAAAAAGATTGTGAAGGCCGTTTAGTAATATTTTAAGTTGTAAAGGCCGTTGGCCCGTTTAGTGTCTGACTTGTTATTTCCCATATGTCACGCACATTATTGATCGACTCGACACCAAAAACACAGAGGGAACACACAGATTTTATTCTCTCGTCAGATAAAGTTCCAAGGGATTCTGGTGTCTGTTGTTGTTCATGTCTATTAAGAGAAAAAAACTATCAATTATGAAATAGAATAATATTGTGACTTTGAATTTTTCTGTTACAATTGATTTGATACCATCGAAACTAAGTTTTTTTTTTGCCATCTATAAAATTTTATTAAACAGGCCCAAAGGCCCAAGAACCATTACAGGTCTAAGGTAAATACAACACCAAAAGGACCAAAGCCCATGAAACCTAAATAAAACCGGAAAATTTTTAGGCTCATATCAAGCCCACCCGATGAAATGCGTTTACACGCGTCGAGATCACCGCCACATGTTAGACCTTCACTCCACACGAGAGCACATGTCTTGACCACTACCGCATGACCGACAACACGACGGAGCAAACGCCGGGGACCACGATCGGACTCTCAAGCCGGCCGAACAATCCGAATCCTTGCATCTGAGACTTGTCCTCCGGAAACACCGCCGGAGACAGCAACCACACTCATTATCTTCACCTGAACTCGTTGAAAGTAAGAGCTACATCGAAGCCAATTCCGAGAGCTTTTCCAAAAGCCAGGGAAGTCGTAATCCTCTAATCCATCGCTTCCTTCACCGGAGTAGCTCCTCGAAACATCGAGGTCTCCGCCTGAAACAAAGCCGCACACACACCCAAGTTACAGTAGGAAACCGGAATCCAACCAGAGCCGCCGTTAAGAACGGAGATGCCGTACGATGCGGAAGCAGAGAACCGACCGCTCACCCTCATCGTCAAGGTGTAGCGCCGGAGACTAAGCCGACCGTCCACTATGAAAAGATGCGACGCCGGAAAACTAAGACACGAAAAGCCGAACAGGATTAGAAAAGAAAAAAAAACAACAGAAGGGAGAGGAGCCACGCCGTCGGCCGGAAACACAAGTTGCACGGTGATGTAGCTCTAGAGAGAAGGGAGAGGAAATACTCTAGAGAGAGCTATTCTTACCATCGAAACTAAGTTTTCTGATATATATATACATATAATGATATAAACAAGGTAGAGAGAGATTCACAGAGCATATATAAAAAGGGTATTAACAATTTTGTGAAATGAAAAAACTATTGTTGCTGTCGGCCACATTGAAGAGACGTCTCCTCATCTATATTTTCCTTTTTAAAAATTCGCACGCCAAGGAGCAGCAGTGAGTAAACAGAATAATAACAAAACCTATCAGATTACGCAGACACACACACACGATATGTATCAAGATTATACCTACTTTTTGTTAATACCACCGCAAAAAAGAAAAACTGGACTATATGATTAGGCCAGAGAAACTGTTTTTTTTTTCCTCCACATTATGATATGAAGAGAATGCATATTGTTCGAGGGCTTATGTTAATGAGTGAAAGAAAGAGTGATATGAACAGAAATGAATTACATGAAGCAAAAAAAAAAAAAACTGAACCTCGCAACTTTGTTTGTTGAAACAAAGGTTGATGATTGACATATACGACAATGGTTTACAATATTTTTATCTACATTAGGTAGAAAAAACAATCAAATTCCAAGGTGTTACATATATATATTATTTATAAATGCTTGCTTCATCACTAAAAACAGAAAAAACAAACGAGCAACGAACCGGAATAAAGAAGAAGAATGTGTACATATCTTCATTTATGGTCGTCTAAAAAATCTACACATCGTATACAGGCATGCGTTCCTCAATCAGGACACGGCATATCGGACACTTCTTGCATTTCTCACAGCACGTGCTGCAACCCACAAAAACACACGACATAAAACAAAAATTTACAAAGTGGCATTTCAAGAAAACAGATGTGTCTCACATAAACAAGTAAAATATCAAAATTAGCAAAATCATAATACAGACCAAAATGTATTTGGTTTACCTGCAGAGGACGTGATGTCTACAAGGGAGTAGAACAACGTTGATGGGATCTTCAAAACAAACTCTGCAAAGAATCTTCTCCTGAAAAGAGCGATAAAGAAGTCAACTACCATCCATGGTTGGCCCTATTAAACAGACAAATCATGAAATAGAGCGAGTGGTTGTATTACGTTTTGAAGCTTCTCGTACTCTTGCTGGCTATAAGTAGTGATATCTGTTTGCTCACTCAACGCAGCTTGTAGTCTCCATATCTGGTTTTAAGACCAGATCTTTTCTTTGGTTTCACAAATGTTTAAAAAAAAAAATGAAATGACTTTAAAACAATCTCTTTACCTCTTCAACTAGATCAGACTTTGGCATCTTCTTCACAACCTCTGGTGAGAATGTGTTGTATCTGAAAACATACAATCATAAGTTATGTTAAACCAAAAAAAAAGATGAGAGAGATCAGCTTTATTTACCCAGTAGCTTCTCCAGAGTAGAGCCTAGCTTGTTCCTCTCGGCTTCCTTCATCGATAGACCACCACCCAAGCAATCTGTTTATTTACATACATTATAACAAAAATGATTAACGTCATCAGAAAGATTCACCATTTAGATCAAATAAATACCTTGCACCATGTTGAAAGAACCCCAAGAACTCACGAGCCGATGACGTGGCAGTAAAGTATCTTCCATAAGAACCACCACCACCACTAGTCACCAACAAGACAGACTTCTCCACCAGCCTATACGTAGCAAACACCACCCCAGCTCCTTGCAGCAGAAACAAAGGCACAAACAGAACTAAAACAGGAATGTTCTTGGCAGAAGGAGGCGTTCCCTCTAAGCGCATGAAAAGGATGATCTGGAAAGTAACGAAAGGGATCTTCATTACATGTCCACCGATGTCTTGGAGACCGCAGATTCTATTACTCTGCTGATTCTCTTCGTCGGCGGTCACGACTAAACCTCTGTTCCAGTCAAGATATCTTACAGCCATCGAAGATGAGCTAGGTTCCGGTACGTGTGTGTACCTGTGGATTGACTGGTTGCTCCATTTTGTGCAAACGAGAAACGCAAAGCACTCTGCTATTCTGTATAGATTGTGAAAGAGTTTTTGAAGATTGGTTCATTACATAACTACTAAAGAGAAGATGTTTTAATAGTTTTTACCCGAAGTTTATAAATAAGTCCCACCATCCCAACGCAGCTACATCACCTACATAAGTCTCGAAATAGTAACTTCAGGAACACCTCTAAGCTTATATCGTTAGCTAAATAGGATAGTAATGTGCAATAACATACCACATAGTTTAAGGAGAGTGAAGGTTGTGGCGGCGATGAAGAAAACCATAGATATGGAAACCCAAAAGTGCTACAGAAACAAACAAACAAGTAATGTCAGAACCAACAAGTTTGCAAAGGTTCAGATGGAGTTAGAGAAGAAGAAACTTACAGGGAGTGTTTCCCAGATGGCTTCATCACTCATAGTTTCTTCATCTCCAGGCATGAGTGTCCTACACATTCTGCAGGAAGGAAGAAGTTGCATGTTTAATAGTCATCATCGCCTCAATGAAACTAAACAAGATGAAAGCACTTTTTTTTTAAATTAAATCACGCAGCACACTCTGGAGAAGGGTGGAAACAATAACCAAACCTTATAATATCGATGAAATACCTGACATTATCTACCAAAATCGCTACCTCGAATGCAAGCAAAGGTAAGAAGACAATCTTCAAATCAACAACTGCATCAACACAGAGCTCTATCATCATAATCACACACAAACACCATCATTTAATAAGATTAATGAATCCTACCATATTGATCTTCAAGATGAACACAGAGGAGAATCTCAAACGCAACAAGGAGTGGAGTCGCCATTACTGAATGAAAAGGAGCCCACTGCCACCAAACAAAACCCATAAGGTTATACAAAACAGGATGCTAAACTAACTAAAGAGTATAAGTACATGATAATCGCAACAAACATCATACATGCCGATCATGAGGCATAGAAGGAGCAGGTAACGAGAATCTACCACGAGCTATCACAGCATGAAACAGCCACAACGGTGTAAATACAAACCTGCAAAAAAAAAAACAGAGCATGATAAAGACTTTAACTTTTAAAGACACAACTAAACACACAAAAGATCCAAACTTTATTATCCTCTGCCTCAACTACACTTAAATCAAAACTCAATTACACAGAGAACCATCAAAACCCATCAAAAAGAAAGTCAAGGAGGAGAGAAACTGACCACCAAGAGTGAGAAAGGAGATGATCAAGCTTGAGAGCGAGAAGAAGGGTGAAGGAGAAGAGAAGAGCATGAGCAAGAACCGCTTGAAACGACTTCCAAACTCTTCTCCAGCTCATTACTCTCCTCTGCACCAACATTTTTAATCTATTTAAAAAAACAAAGAAACCCTAAAGCCTCTCTCAATTAAACTCAGCTCGATTTGAAAGATCTGATTGTGATAAAGTTTTGAGATTTTTTTCCGCGGAAAATTTCAAGAAGAGAAGAGAAGAGAGGAAAAGGATCGTTCTTGCTTTGGAGGAAAAAGACAGTTTTTTTTTTTTAATTTTCCGACTCGTAACAAAGGCTGAGTTTCCACGCCAGAAGGCAGAGAAGACAAGAAGCTGGTTTTTCGATAATACCCTTTTGTTTTTGCGTACGACTGGGAAAACACAGAGGGGTAATTCTGGAAATGTAAATATTAGATTTAATATGGCTAAATGTTTCTTTTAATTGACATGCTATTAGACGTTTTGTCTTTATTTCCTATATTCAATTTTTACGTGTGTTAAAAAAAATTAAAATCGATTATTAAGTATACAATATGTAATACGAAATTATTAAATAACTATGTCAGTGAATTGTAATTTTTATAAGAAGATACTAATAAATTTATCAAAGTTAACTAACTAAACATTCCTTTAAACAATTTTTAACTATAAACAATCATGTAACTCTTAATTTTAAAAAATAAATTTAGTTAAAATTTTAAATACTTAAGGTGTGAATTTTTTTTTCTCGAGAAGAAAAATATTTTGTATGTAGCATTACATAAAAGAAAAAATTAAAACAAGCGTTACTTAAATAAACTAAACTAAAATAATTGCTTCATTAGTACAAAGGCATTTCTGTCATTCTTTGATTAAATATCAACGTCTTGTCGTGCACGTATACAACTCCTATTGTGTGTCGATAAGCTGATTGACCAAGAGAACAGGTGCTGGAATCTCAACACGCTACATGACTTGTTTTATGATGAAGATGTGGCCAGAATTCTTTTGATGAAACCAGTCTTTGAAGAAGATGATTACTGGGTATGGCAGCATAACAAGCATGGGGGATATTCTGTCAAGTCTGGTTATTGGTTGAAAACCAGAGTGACGAGAATGGAAGAAATCAGAGATGCTGAGGCCTTGCCCTCTGTGAATGGATTAAAGAGCGAAGCATGGAAGCTCAAAGCACCCCCTAAAATTAAAACTTTCTTTTGGCGAGCTTTGAGTAATGCCATTTCGGTAGGAGAACTTTTGGTTAAAAGAGGGATTAAAATGGATTCTTGCTGTCAGGCTTGCGGCTTTGAAGGGGAATCGATCAATCATATCCTCTTCACATGTCCTATTGCTAGGCAAATATGGGCGCTGGTCAATGTTCCTTCCCCGGAGAATGGATTTGATGTGGTTTCTCATTATTCCAATTTCCACTATCTATTGTCTTTGGGTTCAAACAAGAAGTGCTCTGAGGAAGCAGCTAAGGCAATGCCATGGATTGTATGGTTTTTGTGGAAAAACAGGAACAAACTGTTGTTTGAAGGTTCACAAAATAACTTCTTGGTTTTGGTGGCAAAAGCTATTGAAGAGTCGGAATTATGGTTTCTAGCGCAGAGTCACGAGAAAGCTCTTGAAATGGAGGAAAAGAGAGACGAGCTGGAACAACAAAAACGATGGTCCTCCCCTCCATTAGGATGGTTGAAATGCAACGTCGGGGTAGATTGGGCAAAGAACGGCCAGATAGGAGGAGGAGCTTGGGTTTTGCGTGACCATAATGGAAGGGTAATTCTACACAGTAGAAGAGCCTTTTCTTTCATTCGAAGCCTCAGGGAAGCTAAACTGGAGGTGATGATTTGGGCTATAGAAAGCATCTGTGATCATCATTTCGATCGGGTGATATTTGCGATTGAAGATGGAGATTTGACACAGATGATTCTGAGGCCAAAAGCGTGGCCAAACTTCAAAGGGGAGATTGGTAGGATTATGAAGTCTCTGGTGAAGATTGAATGGTGGAGGGTAACTAAAGAAAACAGGTTGAACAACAGAGGAGCGCACCTCATTGCTCAAAGTGTAACAAAAGGAGGCCGGCACAGTTCGTATGTAGCGATGGGAGCACCTTCCTGGCTACGTAACCTATTTGATAGTGAGGTCGTTTCATCCTCTGGATAAGAGCCTGCAGTCTGATCTTTCGGTTTTTTGGTCTTTGGTATAGTGACTGGTCTTGTTTAACAGTCGTTTAATGATAGGTGCAGGGGTGTTCTTTTGTCTCCTGTGATTTGGCTTTGGTAGGTTGGATTTTAGTCAAATCTGTTTTGTAAAGCGGGTAGCGGTTGTAGAACTATGCTTTCAGCTTAATATAATTTAACAGACGACAAAAAAAAAAAAGAGATTCTTCATGCTGATAAGATTGCTGGCGGTTGACAAACACCAATGGTTTAATAACGATAAATAATGGGTTTATTTTTTCTTAAATGGGGGTAAGCACAAACTGCAGTAATCCTGGCAGGGAGCTGCTGACATTTAACAGAATCGGAGTTTCTAAACCGAATTTAACAATTTTTTGTTTAGTTTGCTTATTTAGATTAACCGAAGATTAATATTTCTAAGTCATGTAGTTATCTGTTTGATTCAGTTGAACTGATCAGCTGATTATATATATTTTAATTTTTTTTTTGTGAAGCAACAAATAGCGAATCATTTATTCAAAAAAAAAAAACATATAGCGAATCATATAAAAGTAATATCAAATTTAACTAAAACACTAAAAAGTAAAAACTCAATAATTGGTTTCAGAGTTCAAAGCTTAGTTTGGGCTTGGTTTGGGCTTTTCTTAAAATTAGACAATGTCAAAATAGAATCAAAAGGCTGCACAAAAACAAGAGATTGTCATATCTAAAAACAGCCAAAAGAGGAGTCGCTACTAGACGGTTAATAAGACCGTCACTTGGGTAGAAATGTTAAAGACATGAAATGGCAGTTAGGGTACAATAGTACGTACCAAACATCATAATTAATAACGTCTTATGTACTTTAACTAGTGATGCAATCTTACACAAATACGACGTCGATTACGTAATCTACTCGTCATGGCCAATCACATATCACCTGTCGATCATGCATATTAAGCGGTCATACGTTCCTCGATTTGATCTTTAACAATCACTTATTCACCCTTAGTTACTTCGCATTTATAGAAGCTTAAAACAATAATAATAATAATAATAATATAAGTTTTAACAAACAGAGATAAATTTGTTATATTTTTTACTAAAATAAATATGTAATATTCTACTCAGGAGCAAAATCACTCTTTTTGTTTACTTTTGTTGTGTAACTTTTTTTGTTAACTTGGCTTCTTGAGACAAATGCTTTTGTTGAGAAACACGGGAAATGTTACTTTCTTTCTTTTACGTCTTATTCCTCAAAGTTGGTTGTTTATAAGAAATGGATATATGTAAACTCTTTGCACGAACAAGATTTTAACAAGAGACACATAAATACACAAGGCAAAAGAGTCAGAGGGCATCAACGTACAAAGCTCAGAACCCAAAACTTGTCTCTTTTTGTTTTTCTCCGGACCGAACCCGTCTAAAAATCAATTAATAACACACATCATCTTTGGTACGTTTCATGTTCTTCTTCAATATTGTCTCTATTTGGTTTCACTTTAACAACCGAAAAACCCCACGAGAATTAAACTCAAATTCCACAGAGAAACGTTGCAAAACCCATGGCATCATCTTTTGGCGGATACATATCTAGAGAAGAAAAATAATCATATAACCAACTCCCAACAAAACAAGCAAACGAAAAGTACATATTAGAACCAAACAAAGCGCCAAGGAATACAAATATCTCCGTTATACATACACACACAAACACACTCATATCTATGGTATAACGTGACAAACAACATTCATTTCCATAGAACACACACGTAAATACGCGATTAAAAATTGATTACCTGTGATGTTGTTGTTCGACGATGGTAATAGCGTTGTGACTACTCATTCTCTGTCTCTTAGCATTCCCAGAAGAAGACGATTCCTCAACGTTGCTCTTGTCCATCACCGCCTTCAAAGCTTCCTCTATCGTCCCTATACAATACTCTTCCATCTCCTCCTCGCCCGAACCCTCGTCTCCCGTGACAAACAAAACGTTCTTGACTCGTCCACCTACGGTCGTGATCTCCGCCTTGACCGTTTTGAGACGCATCGCTTTCAACGTTTTGATCATGTCCGGCAATAGATCCGACCTGTCTTCACAGCAAAGCGACGCTTTGATTACGAATCTGCCATCTCCGGTTTCTTCCTCCTCCGTGAAAGCTACCGTTAACTCGTCGCTCTCCGTTGGAACCAAGTTTGTCTCCGAGATTACTGAAGTCTCTCTCTTCAACTCCTTCACGTGTTGAATCACTTCCGCTAGTAACGACGCTTTATCAGTCTGCATGCGTACCAAAAGATAAAACATATCATTATCCCAAACGTAACATAATCACAAACATAAATTTGTTATTATCGAGGAGAACATCATGTGGTCGACGAAGTGATGATTTGGTTTGCTTTTATTCTTTTTGAGCAGCGCCGATTGTTTCTCTTTATTACATCAACTAAGCATGAAGCGACATCGACGTTCCATATTCCCACACTTTTTATTTATTCTACAGTCCCTAACTGATTCTCTCCTCGGGAATTTAACATATACCCTAGAAGATTCATTATTCAAGAGAATAACTTGGTTCTTTTTTTTAAAACCTAAATGTAAAATTAAATAAAAAGAGACGAAATGTGACATGAACTTTCATGTCACCGCTGCTATGTTTGTCCATCTCAACTCTCCATTGTTTGCAATATTCTTTTATATATATTTTTTACGTTTTGCATCTAAATGGTGTGTCATGGTCATGGTCATGGTCATGAATGTGTAATCTGTGAGAAAAAATTGTAACAAAAAAGTTGTCTTACTTTAGTGGTGTTTGGTAATATGCTACGGAGCTTAGCAAGATGATTGTTGATCCTCTCTCTACGTCTTCTCTCAGCTTCACTGTGACTCTTTGAAGCAGCCAAAGCTTTGGCGTCCATGATCTCTTGTGCTGTCATCTTCCCTAACTCAGCTTGTAACCCAAAAGGGCCTGACCCGGCTTGCACTACCGGACCTAAAGCTTCGGACAAGATCCGAAGCTGTTCGTGATGGTGATGTGTTGCTGGCGTGGCTCCACCAAAACCCTCGTACCCAAACTGTAGTCCCTGATGATGAGCTCGACTTCTATGGAAGAAACTCCCGTAGAAAGATGCTTGAGAGGGAGGAGGAAACGGATCGAACGGTGGTTGGACCAAAGTAGGCCATATTGGGGAAACGGTATCTTGAGAGAAGATAGTGGATCCGGATCCGGCGTTATTACTTGGACCTCCAAAGGATTCGGATTGAGAAGGATCTTGGTGATGATTATGGGAGATGAGTTGGTGGAAGAAGAGGTCACTTTGGTAATTTTGTATGTTGTTCATGGCTCCTGAGCTTTCTACTTCTTCTTTCTTTGCGCACATCACTAGTTTCTATGAAGACATAAAAGTCTCCATCTTTCTACTCTCTCTTTTTCGTTTTCTCTCTCTCTCTCTTTCTCTCTCTCTATATATTTTTATGTGTGTTTGTAGAAGTACGGAAAGGTTGGTTAAAAGAAGGTAAGAGTTTAGAGAGTTAAAAAGAGACAAAAGCTTGCTTTCAAATGCAGATTTATGTAGGAGCACTTATATTGTTCCAAGAATATATATAGAGTTTGCAACTTGTATGTTGTGTTGTGGTGGAATTATTATAAAAGCAAAAAGGTTAATGGGTTTACGTTTCTTTAGATTATCCCTCTCTTTAACCTACGCATGTAGATCTAATACTTCATTGTCGATATATGATTTGTATAAGTAAACAGTTTATATTTTTACTTCAATAACAAATGGGTTGTAATTATTAAAGTTGTATGTGTAGTAGACCACTAAACTTAGCTTTTTTTGATGAATCTAGGTAAATCCTCTATGAAAGATTTAGACTACTCTATAGAAGAGGTATAATCTACTGATAGACTTTTTTGGATATGTAAATGGACCGTAACAAAATATCATTTCGTGTGGGTTTCTAAGAGCAAAGTGTTGTAGTTTCAGATAGTAGATAGATAAAACTCAAAACTTGCTGGCTTCTAGGTTGAACTTTTATCACTGGACCACAAATCCAGGACGTTATAATTTGTTGGGTTGTATAAGCACATAACATATCGTAGAATAGTGTTCAGTTTTATTCATTGGTTATTACAAAATAGTGATCATTTTCGAAATTAATACTAAGCAAACTAGATCACATTTGACCAAGATGGGATAAAATGTGACCTTTACATTATCCAGTGTTCGTCTAATTTGATACTGAGAATAATGAGGTTTCGAATTGAGCTGGAAATAAACAAGGCTATCACCTATATATTAGTATTTGCGAAGCATTTTCATAATTAAGGTAGTGATACGTAACGTTACTATATGTTTCTCACCAAAAAAAAAACTTCGTTAAATAACTTTATTTTCCTTAAATGAAATATAAGGGATTAAAAATGTGATTTACAACGTATATGATAATTAATAATAAAAATGTGATAACAATTTTTATATCATCTATCATTTTATAATGTTTTACTACTGTAATAAATTAAATAATTACATTAATTATATAATAAGTTTAAATTTTTAATAATTTTATATCGTGAGTTTTTTTAAATGATTATAAATTATTAAAATTATTAAAAGTCTCATATTAAAAAATTCTGATCAATGGTTTAAAACTTCTATTACAAAAATTTAAATTATCGTAAACCATATGAGTAGAAAACCTCATTTAATAGATTTTCAAATTAAACATATATATATATAACATTTAAATTAAATCATATAACATTTTAAAAATTAATAACTATTTAATTTCGAAATTTTAGAAACAATATAATACTTGAATTGAATTGAATTTTATAATTAATCAAATTATTAAAGTATATTTATATTTATTTTATTGTTATTTTATATACTTCAAAAACATATTTACTTAACAAATATTTTATAAAATAATTTATTACGTGGAGAACGTGTATTATTATTTTTTTTTGGAAAAAGGGCTAGAACGTGTATTATTACTTAGTTATTATTACTCTGTTAGAATATACGTAAACTAATTTTGTAAGAACCACCATATGATCTAGGTCTACTTATCTTTTGTTTCTAATTATATTTTCCATCAGATATATATCGAGGAAGTGATAAATCAAACACATAGGAAAAAAGAACTTCCAAATTCACCAAAAGTCGATGTGTGTGTGTTATTTGTTGTTAGAGTCATGAAGAAGCTTGTGATTCTTGAGGTACACGATCCGAGAGTCTCGACTACAGGTAGAGCCGTAGAGGTCCCAATTGGTTATCTTAATGTTGAAATACAAGAATAGAGCCTCGTGCATGCGCGCGAAAGAGTGATAAAACTTGAGAGGAGTAAACACATTTGTTGTGAGTGAGTGAGAGAGAGTTGTAATATTGACCATTGTCTGGAGGTTGTTGGAGTAAGCTTGAAGTTATTGGAACAAGCATGAAGACTTGGAGAACAAGCTAAAGTTAAATCCTAATCTAAGTTGTGTTTGAGATAAATATAATGATGTCTTAGTAGTTCTCTATAAGATATGTCTTTACTTGTAGGATTAGGTTTTATGTTTAGCTATATATAAATACATCCATCGAGTGAGGATAAAAATGTATGAATTTCAGAACATCAATGTTTTGAGTGAGTTTTGCCTTGAGAGATTAATATAAGAGAGTTAGTCTTATATTGCATTCACATACACAAAGAGCATATATTGATCTAGTTTCAACACTTGGTATCAGAGCAACAAAGTTGAAACTATGGGAGATCTTACGATCTCTATAACAACAAAGAAGGACACAGGATCATCGTCGATCAAGTGTCCCACATTGAGCTCCACGAATTATACGGTCTGGGCAATCAAGATGAAAATCTTATTGAAAGTACATGACGTATAGGAGATTATTGAAGAAGAAGGAGACGATAAGAAGAACAACATGGCCATAGCACTGCTAGTTCAATCTATTCCCGAAACACTAGTTCTACAGATCTGAGGGCTAGACACAGCTAAGAAAGTTTGGGAAGCGAATAAGACACATGGGAGCTGATAGGATCAGAGCTGAGCTGAAACCATTGATGAGTTTACCAGCAGGATTTCCGAAATCTCCTCAAAATCTTCTGCACTCGGAGAAGAAATAGAAGAATCAAAGCTCGTCAAGAAGTTTCTAAAGAGCCTTCCCCGAAGAAAATATATACACATTGTTGCTGCGTTAGAACATGTGCTCGACCTTAAGACAACTACTTTTGAGGACATTATTGGACGCCTAAAAGCTTACGAGGAACGCATCTGTGATGAAGAGGAAACACCCGAAGAGCAGAACAAGCTGATGTATACTAATTCAGAGCAGCAATATAACCGTTGTTATGGTGGTGAAAAAGAGGCTGTGGTCGTGGACGTAGATTCTATAGAGGAAGAGGCCCTGGTCGTTACAATTATGGTAGAGAAGTCAGAGATGCATCGCGAGTGAATTGCTACAAATGTGGCAAATTATGACACTACGCTACTGACTACCCTGATCGCTTACTGAAATTGCAAGACACTCAAGAGACTAAAGAAGAAGATGAAACACACGAGGCAGATGAGTTGATGCTACATGAGGTGGTGTTCCTCAATGAACAAAGAGTAAACCCCAATGTTTTTGAGACAAGCCAAGATAAGAGCAATGAATGGTACTTAGATAATGGGGCTAGCAATCACATGACTAGAGATTTCTCTTACTTAACCATACTCGATGAAACTGTCACGGGAAAGGTCAAGTTTGGAGATGACTCTCGCATTGACATTAAAGGAAAATGATCCATTAGCTTTATCTTCAAGAATGGGGTGAAGAAGAACATGTCAAACGTGTAGTTTATACCTGCTCTTGGGAGTAATATTATAAGTTTGGGTCAAACAACAGAGGCAGGATGCGAATTCAGAATGAGAATGAAGGAGGATTATTTATACATCTATAATCGAGAAAAGAAGTTATTGATAAAGACTAACAGAGGAAGAAACTTTTAGTATAGAGTAGCGCTTGAGGCTGAGAACACGAAGTGCCTACAAGTAATAACTTCGAATGAATCAAGTAGGTGGCATGCGAGATTGGGCCAGATCAACTCCGATAACAAAAAGTTAATGATCGATAAGGAACTTGTCACAGGCATACCCAAAATTGTGATCACTAAGAATACTTGTATCTCTTGTTTTCTTCGAAAACAAACAAAGTAATCTTTTCCCCAAGCATCAAAGTTCCGAGCTTCACAGAAACTTGAGTTACTGCACGGAGACCTTTGCGGACCAATAAGTCCTCCAACGATCGGTCGAAACAGATGTAATTGTGATAATTGACGATCATTCTCGCTACATGTGGACAATGCTATTAAAGGAGAAGAGTGAAGCGTTTGAGAGATTTAAGGGATTTAAGGCAACAATAGAGAAAGATACATGAGTTCCTATCAAAAGCTTCAGAACATATAGAGGAGGGGAATTTACATATCGTGAGTTCAATAGCTTCTGTGAAGAGAATGGGATCCAAAGGCACTTGACTGCACCATACTCTCCTTAGCAGAATGGCGTAGTCGAGAGACGCAACATGAAAATATTGGAGATGACAAGGAGTATTTTAAAACACATGAGAGTTCCTAATTACATGTGGGGCGAGGCCGTGAAACACGTCACTTATCTCGTCAACCGCTCTGCAACAAGAACCCTTGCTTATAAAACTCCGTACGAGATGTTCAAAGGAACAAAACCAAGCATATCCCATCTCCGAGTGTTCGGTTGCATTGGTTACGTAAGAACATAGACTCCTCATAGAAAGAGGTTGGATGATAGGTCTCGTGCTTTGGTGCATCTTGGAACGGAACCAGGGAGCAAAGCCTACCGTCTATTTGATCCAGTGAGTAAAAGAATCCCGGTAAGCAGAAATGTGGTATTTATGGAGGAAGAATGTTGGATTGGAATGATCGTATAGAAGAAAACAGAGCAGGCTCGTTTAGTATTAATCTTGGAGAATTTGGAAACAGAGGACTTAGAGAAGTTGAGTTCTCTAACGTGAATTCTAAGGAAGATAATGGCAACACAAGGGTGGAGGAAGTAAGCAAAGAAACACGTAGCGACGAGACACTTGATAATGAGATAGTGGAAATCTCAGACGATGAAGATGAGATTCATGAAGAACCGCAGCTTCGACGATCAACAAGAATCAAAACAGCACCGATACTTGTTTGATTATATTATGTTGGCTGAAACGGAGTGTGAATGGCTCTTAATGTCGATCAATGAAGAGCCTTGGGATTTCTCTGAAGATAAGCACATAACGGTATGGATAAAGGCTTGTTAAGATGAGATTGCCTCTATTGAGAAGAACCATACTTGGTCTCTGGTTGATCTACCTGCTGGAGCAAAGGCCATTGGATTCAAATGGGTGTTAAAAATAAAGCGTAATCCTGATGGGAGTGTGAACAAATATAAAGCAAGACTAGTGGCAAAAGGTTATGTGCAGAGACACGGAATAGACTATGACGAAGTGTTCGCACCAGTCGCAAGGATAGAGACCATTCGACTTAGCATTGCTTTGGCGGCTTCACATGGATGGGAAGTGTATCATCTTGATGTAAAGACTGCATTCATCCATGTTGATATTAAGGAGGAAGTTTATGTAAGGCAAGCTGAGGGCTTTGAGGTAGAAGGAAGTGAAGAGAAGGTATACAAGCTCTCTAAGGTTCTCTATGGTCTCAAATAAGCACCTAGAGCTTGGAACTAAAAACTAAATAAGATACTTCGAGATTTGGATTTTACAAGGTGCTCCAAAGAAGCTTCGTTATATCAAAGGAGGCAGAATGCAGATGTTCTTATTGTGGCTGTTTATGTAGACGATTTACTCGTCACAGGCTCAGACATCTCGATGATCAATGAGTTTAAATTGCAGATGGCTGCCAAATTTGAGATGAGTGATTTGGGGAGACTCACGTATTACTTGGGTATTGAGGTCGTTCAGCATGAAGATGGCATCACATTGAGACATGAACGATATGCTTCGAGAATTCTTGTCGAGTCAGGTATGGATAGCTGCAATCCTACTCAAGTACTAATGGATATGAATCTGAAAGTATCAAAGGCACATGAAGAGTTAGGTGTGGACGAGAAGAAATATAGGAGAAGTATTGGGTGCCTACGTTACTTACTCCACACCCGTCTTGATCTTTCGTACAGCATTGGAGTGTTGAGCAGATACATGCTTGAACCTAAAGAATCACACGATGCGGCTTTAAAATAGGTTCTGAGATACTTGCGTGGAACTCTCTCCTATGGTCTTACTTACAGACGTGAGAACAGAGTAAAATTATTGGAATATAGTGACAGCTCTCTTAATGTGGATGTTGATGATGGAAGAAGTGTAACTGGACACATATTTTATGCCAATGAAAGCCCCATTACTTGGTGCTCTCAGAAGCAAGAGAGTGTGGCGTTGTCTTTCTACGAGGCTGAGTTTATGGCAGCTACTGAGGCGGCGAAGCATGCGATATGGCTTCATGAGCTCTTAAGTGAGATCACTGGCGATGATTGTGAAAGAGTCACCATATGTGGATAACAAGTCAACTATTTCACTTACCAAAAATCCGGTCTTTCATGGACGATCAAAGCATATTCAAAGGAGGTACCATTTCATAAGAGAGTGTGTCGAGAATGGAAAGGTGGAGGTGGAACGCATTTGTGGAAGCAAAGAAAATGCCGACATTTTGACAAAAGGACTTGGAGGATGAAGTTCAGAGAGATGAGAGTTGATCGGAGTTCAAGATACTTCAAAAATTAACTTCAAGTTTAAGGGAGGCAATATTGGAGTAAGCTTGAAGTTATTGGAACAAGCATGAAGATTTGGAGAGCAAGATAAAGATAAATCTTAATCTAAGTTATGTTTGAGATAAAGATAAATGATGTCATAGAAGTTATCTATATGATATGTCTTTACTAGTAGGATTAGATTTTATGTTTAGCTATATATAAATACATCCATCGAGCGAGGATAGAAATGTATGAGTTTGAGAACATCAAAATTTTGAGTGAGTTTTGCCTTGAGAGACTAATATAAGAGAATTAGTCTTATATTGTATTCACATACACAAAAAAGCATACATTGATCTAGTTTCAACTGATCTAGTTTCAACAGAGGTTTGGTGGAATATTTTTTAAACAAAAAATAATGATTTTTTTTTAAAAAAAATAATGATCTCGGCACCTGAACTCGTTACAGTGATCACTTTCTTTTAACCATTTATGACTTTTTTTGGTGAATCATGAATATATTCGTTATCATTAGGTTTTGGCAAATTAATAGAAATTTGAAAACCAGTAACCAAGTCGAAAAGTTGTAACAAAATTGAAATCAAAACTGAAACTAAAACCAAACCAATGTTCACAAATATTTGTGCTTATATTATTTGAATTGAAGAAATTTAAACCAAACCGAAACTAAACCAAGAATAAAATAGATACATGAATATTTAAAATAGTTAATATACTTAAATTAATTATATTTATTTTCAATGACTAAATATTTTAGAACTCTATTTATAAACTGAATCATTTTAAAAGTTAAATTTTCCGAATATTTTTTATTTGGAATGTTTAAATTATATTTTAACCAAATTTCTTGATATTTAAAAATTCAAACTGTCTGGTTTTTTATTCGAATGATCTGACATTACACCAAGAAAATAGTATCAAACCGAAATTGAATTTGAACCAAAAAATATAAATATTAGCTAGTTTCCATTTTTGTCATAGAACCAAAACCAAAATAATTGAACCAAATTTAATAAGTATCCGAATGACTCCTAAATATCCATACCCGAAAAAACTAAATTGGACATGTTATCCGTTAAATTTGATTCGATTTGTTATTCGTTTCGATTCGATCCAAAAATTCTGAATATCCATAATTTTTTAAGTAAAGCAAATACTAAAAGTCAACATCCGTCAAAATCGAAGCAAATCACAAATATTAAAATTTTGGGAAGCGGATATCTGATCCGATCGATAATATATAAATACATGTATATCTTGATTATGTTTAAAGTTTTAAATGTATAAAATTATATAATTAATTATTCTAACATATGATTTGACAAATTATATTCACATTATTACTTATATAAAAGTATTACATAAAAGGAAGAGAAACAATTTATGACAATTGTAATTTTTTTCTTAAGTTTTGTGTTATTATAATTATTAACTAAGTTTAAAAGTTTTACAAAATATGTATAATTCACTACTTCTTTTAATATATATCTTATATATCATACAAAAATATATTCTACAAAATAAACTTATATCAAATTTTTAAGATTATTTCTACTAATCAAAATATATGAGATATCTGTAAGTATTCGTAAATATCTGCAAATATCTATTTATTTTCCGGATATCAATTTTTCCTAATATCCGTATTTCTCCGAAGCAGAGCAAATCGTAAAATTAAATATCCGTAACATACAAAACAAATCACAAATACTTTAAAATCCCGGATATCCGATCCATGTCCAGACTTATATGATAATATATCTGAGCTTAATCGTTGCTGATCCTCACATATACATAATAAGAACATTATATATATATATATATATATATATATATATATAGTGTGTATCGTCTTAAAATCACAATTGTTCGTGAGAACGTCTTAGACGACATAACTTGCAAATTAGTTTTCTTTTTTTTGGTCAAAATTTACAAATTATTTATTATTGGTTTTATATACATGGGTCTATATACGTAGAGATGCATATAAATATATGTCTTGATACATGGATAAACCTTTTACAACTTCTAGGCTTTCCTAAGTAAAAAAATTTATCCGATGAATGTAAATATGGATGGATAGTCAGCAACTTGGAAAGTCACTCTGCAAGTCGTATTTGCTTTCAACTTACGGAAAGCTCAACTCAGGAGTGTAGCTATCACAGTAATATAAAGTCAAAACTAGTATTGTCTTATTTCGTTGTGATCGGTCCATATTTTACTTTACATTACATCCTATAGGATATATGCCCATGGGAGCTTGAGAAAAACTATAACCGAGAAATAAATAAATACAAAAAATGAAACTAAACACAGAGTGAATACAAAACACACAGATTGTCGGACCGACCAAAGACTAAAAAAGGCTGGCCGCATCATCATGACCTTACCAAGCTTGCAATCAAAAAGCCCTTTTGCTTTCCTTCGCACTTTCATTTCATTGTAAAAGCTCTTAATAAATTTTATCGAGTAGAAATTAATTTGTTCTTGTCAACTTCTGAAAATCTATCTTATTAAAACAGAAACATTACAACTTTTTCTAGGTGAATTTTAAAGTTGGACCTTATGTAATTAATGTTATTTAATTTACTTATTATTAGACATGTCTTTTTATAAATAACTAATATCAACCATTACCATAGTTTTTCACTTCTTACCTTATTATTATATCCACTACGCATGTTTCCTTATATTGCATATATTTTACTATAAGGTAAATACATCCACTACAATATTATACTATAAGATAGATTATTAATAATACATCTACTAACATATAATACTATACGACAGATTACTAATAATACAATATATTATCTGTATTTATTAACTTGCATCTATCAATATTAACAATACTATGAAGACGACTAACTCTCTACTTTGAACCTATAAACCATGATATACTAATTTATAACAAAAAAATATTACTGTCACAAATTAATTTTTATAAAAATTATTTATAGCAGCAATTTGTTATATAAGATAGACCCAAATCTTTTTTTTTCCCTGTTCAGAAAAAAAGAAACGTACGAATATATACCATTAAGTTAGCCAAAAATCTTCCGAATAAATAGTAAATCTCACCAATCCAAAAAATGAATTAAAAATATAACAAAAGATATTATGTTTGAAATTTAGCTCACTAGGTCGGGTATAAATCTGTTCATTTCAGGTATGAGTTCTTCGAGTTCTCAACATTTGGATCTAAGTAGGTATTGATTTTTTTTGTCCGGGTCGATTTTTTTTGTTCCGGATCATTCTAACTTTTTATATTATAAATCTTAAATAATATACAATATGTATATAAAATATGTGAATCAAAAAATAAATCCGCGCAGGCGCGCGGGTCATGATCTAGTTCGTTCTTACAAACAAATATTTACTAATATACAGTACCGAGTCTCCGTTAGAAAATTCGCATGCACATGTATCCATGCACGAATGTGCATACTCTGTTTTTATTAGCGAGATAAAAATACATGTAAGCTAAATGGATTTCTAATCTAAAACCAATTGGTAATTAGTGGAGTGGTTCATCTATTTATTACTATATTATTAAAGATCTATTCTAATATCAGATGTGAGACCGTTGTACTAAATACGTTCCCTCAAGATGATGGTTGTTTGAACGTTAATCTACGAATGTTTAGGCAAAAATCGGTAAACCAACTTTAGGTTGGATCGATATTGGATCGGATTGAATTATTCGGATCGGGTTTTGATACTATGTTATGTAAAACTAAATGAACTTTTAATTTAAAACCAATTAATAATTAGTGAAGTAGTCCATCTATTTTATGTATTTTAAAGATCATTTCCATTATCCGATGTGGATTTTTGTAACATGCAATATCTTTTAAGATGCATCTACTTTCTCCTATCGCAAGAATGTAATACATGACCAAGCCAAATCAGTGGCAAAAAGACGGTCCACATTAATTTCAGATAAGACCTTTATGTCATGTAGCTAGCTAGCATGTAATATTTGATTATTTCAGAATTATGTACGGTCTTCTATGGAAATATATTCCTTTAAATTCCTATAAAATAAAACTAGATCTTGACCCGCGCTTTGGAAGCGCGGAATATTTTACGATCAAAAAATTCACTAATAACTTAACAAATATTTTGGTAATTTTTAAAAGTGTGTATTTAAAATATTTTTGCATTTAAATCAGCGTTTTTAAATTCAGCCCGATTGTGATTATACCGGTTAATTCGGAGATCTGACAATTCAATTTAGGTTTTTAAAATATTCATATTAAAAAAATTACTAAAACCCGAGATTAACCGATTGAACTGTTGGATGACCGATATGTAATCTAATTTGATTTAAATTGTAATAATTTCATAATTTGTAATCTTATACTCCAAATTTTAAAGTTCATTATTTTACAATTTATGAAAATATGACGTTTCTACAAAATTTTGAAAAGAAAATGATAGATATAACATAACTAAGATTAATTATTGTATTGTTTGGAAACATTGATAGTAGTATAAAAAAATATATTGTTTGGAAACATTGATAGTAGTATAAAGAAATAAATATATTGTTTGGAAACATAGATAATAGTATAAAGAAAGAAACATTAATGATTTAATGTAAGTTTAACTATAAAGTATAAAGGTGTATTTAATTTAAAAACTTACAAAATAAATGTTAGGTCCAATAGAATGTTTCTTTTTTAATAAGATAGATATTAATAGAGCAGTTCTCTTTGGTTTTATATAGTATGGTAAACGATTATGAGGTATCGGGGTTAAAGTTTGACCGACTATGTTAGAAACATCTGAGACACTGCTCAAATCGTATTCGAAGGCAAAAATATGTTGATAAAAGCCAAAATAACAGAATAATTGAGCCCGGCAATAGAAATAAAGTAGGGGGTCAATTTTGCTCATGAAAAACCAGTGCTCTTTCTCTCAAGCTCATTTCCCACGCTAATCCTTTATGGCGTCCCCATGACCTTTTCATCATTCTCTCTCTCTTTCTCAAGTTTTAACATAATAGCTTATTGTAAGAGATTTTTTCCTCTTGTAAAATACTCCATCTGTATTATATTTCGCATTGTTTTTTTTATCAAAATTAACTCATTTATATGTTTTAGCCACCTTGATGTGTTACTCCTTCGGTGACAATGCATTTGAATTATAATCATAACGACGTTATGTACTTATGTGACAAGTTATTTGAATTGATCAATTTCTTATAGCTTTCGGAATTAAGAATGAAACAAGGAGTACATATAGAGTCATGACAATAATGTTAAAATAAAATACTTTTTTGTGCAAGCAATATTATTACTCCGTCCTGTCTTAATTTTTTTTTTCCTCAAGGATCAATTATATTAAAGTGAAGAGCTGCAATTGTTTTACATAACAGACTCCATCTTCAAGATACTTAAACGAAAAGATACAAAATTACGTAAAATATTCACTAAAATAAAATTAAAAATCTTTCATTTCGTTTACCTTTTCTGTAAATGAAAAAAACCACCTCCTTTTATTATATAAGATTTCTAGTCTTTGTTAAAGCTGGTAATATTATATATTTATATTTAGAGAGGCGAGAGATGAGTGAAACAGAAGAGTTTTGGAACAGAAAGGCAAATAACACATATAAGTAAAAAAACACATAATAAAGAGTTTGACCGGCAAAGTGCGGACACAGACGCAGTCTTTGTAAGAAGTCTGGTTAACAAAAGTAAAAGAGGCCGAATCATAAGACCTAACTTAACATTTTATGTTTGTTTATTAACACGAAGAAAGCTACACTTTCATTTCTGCCTCTTACTTTCACCATTTCATTCCCGCAGGCTCCAATTCTTTAGACCATTTTTGGTAACTTTTGCTTTGTGTTATATGCCATAACTTTTCTTAACAGTCTACTATACACTTAGAACTCAAGACAACCGCGAAAAAACAGATCGTCAAGGAATGCAGTCGTGTTATAAACCCTAAAATAGTGTGATGTATATTGGCGCATATTTGGTATTATATACATAAGTGATGCGTGCTAATGCATGTTTTGCCAAGTAGTATATGTGCTAAACCATCTCCAATTGTACTCTATAGTTTTCTTCATATTCATTGTAAAATAATTTAACTCTATTATAGAATTATATTTTATCCAATGATTTATTCTATAATAAAGTTATTCTTTAACAGATTGAGATATAGAGTTATTGCATCTATATATTTGAAGATCTGTATTGTGATATGTAGACATATTACATATATAATATATATTTTATATATACGACCAGCTGGTAAAATGACTATGTTGAAATCACTATGTTGACTATGTTGAAATCAGTGCTGCAAGCTATTCCTACATACTCCATGTCATGTTTCCTCCTTCCGGCAAGCCTCTGCAAAAGGATTCAGTCTGCATTAACACGGTTCTGGTGGGACAATGACGATCAAATAAGAAAGATGAGCTGGATAGCTTGGTCTAAATTAACAGACCACAAAGCGGATGGTGGTCTAGGATTCCGAGAAATCCAAGAATTCAATCAGGCCCTGTTAGCTAAAATCAGCTGGAGAATCATTACAAATCCGGAAAGCTTGTTGGCAAGAGTTCTTACCGGGAAATACTGCAGAAACAAAAGCTTCCTTGATGCCTCAACACCCCAATCTTGCTCTCATGGTTGGAGGGGCATTCTCCATGGAAGAGACCTTATCAAAGCTAACCTTGGAAAAGCAATAGGAAATGGCATGTCAACTAAAGTTTGGAAGGAGTCATGGGTATCAACATCACAAAAGATCATACCTTACGGTCCCGTCACTGAGGAAGCAGGCGACCTAATGGTGGTTGACCTCCTCACGGATGATAGAAGGTGGAATTCGAAGCGGGTGGAGGAGGTCCTGCCGGAACTCTCATCCTGGATCTTAGCTCTGCAACCAAGTCAATCAGGAGCCGAGGATAGCTTCATCTGGTATCCAACGAGCAATGGAGTTTATTCTGTAAAATCTGGCTACCACTCCCTCCGGGGGAAGAAAGGAGGCCACCAGGATTCAGCTTTGCCCCCTAATCAAGATGAATTTGAATGGATCAAAGATGTCTGGAAGGGAGAGTATTCGCCCAAGATCAAGACGTTCGTATGGTCAGTTATTCAAAAAGCAATCCCGCTAGGCGAACATCTACAAAGAAGAGGAATTAGACAAGAAGCAAAGTGCATAAGATGTGGAGAGATAGAAACGGAAGCTCACCTCTTTTTCAAATGTGACTTTGCGCAAAGGGTATGGAGCTTCATCGAATTGTCACCAGTGTTTGACCCCAATGACCAAACGGGAGTCTCATCGGCGTTAGTGAATTCACGCAGAAGTATTTGTCTCCCCCCGCTGGGAGTCTCCACCAACATCCTACCTTGGATCCTCTGGGCTATTTGGACAGCTAGGAATATGTTGATCTTTGAGAACAGGACGGTCTCCGCAATGGATACAGCTACCAGAGGGATTAGATTAGCAAGGGAATGGATCCGAGCTCAACCTCTCAAGGAGAAGAAGGAAGGCACGCAAACGAGGAGAACTGTAACTCCTAGGGCATCGATCCCCCACAATCCGCGACTGACCTCATCGATTTGTAAATCTGATGCAGCGTGGGATAGGGGATCAAACACGGCGGGACTAGCTTGGATCATAACGGATCCCTCTCAGGACTTGGAATTGCGAGGAGGCCAAATTCATCACAACGTCTCTTCACCGCTTACGGCAGAGGCCTTAGCGATGAGAGCAGCGCTCCACTCAGCAGCTTCTCTCAGGATCACCAAGCTTCGGATGCTCTCCGATAACCAAACCCTTATCAGGGCATTAACCGACAAACACTTCGAGAAAGAGATCTATGGTGTCGTCAAAGACATTGAATCGCTTGCTTCTCTGTTTGTCGACATTTCTTTTGTTTTTCTTCCAAGGGCTGAGAATGGGCAGGCTGATGCTTTGGCCAAATTCATTCTCAGAAACCCAAGTTATGTAATGGGCCGGCCCACGGGCTAAACTCTTTTATTTTAATGCAAGTTTATCGTGAACAAAAAAAAAAATATATATACGACCAGCAACTAATTATATGAAATGATGGAGTAGACACAAGAATCCCAAGATTCTTTAATGTCTGATCAACCTATTTTTTCATCGACCGGTTTGTTGGGAGCTTACAACATCTCTAAGACGAGCCATTGATGCAAAGATTGACTCAATCACTTTTACGAATTTAGTTTTCTTCCACTAAGAAAAATAAAGAACAAAGGGTCAGTTTTTGGTTACACGCATGGGTCTATTGGTCCCCTATACTTTTTCTTCTTTTGTACCTTCTCAGTATATATATACGCTTTTTCTTCCACATGCATATATATCACTTCTTCCTCAGAAATGTCGCTTTAGCATTTTTCACACAAATTTAAAAAGTGATAAAATATATACAAATTATTATTAATTACATCTCTGACCAATATTATTTGAGATAAATAAAATTATTTATAAAATTAATGTAGTTTGCAATTAATTTGAAAGTAAATATTATTATGCATTGAAATTATAAAATAATTTTTTTGCGTAACAGAAAAATCTTAAAACGACGTTTATTATGAAATAGAGAAAATATATAATTATATATCTATATAATATTCCAGAAAAATTAGATTGAAGTATTGAACTAACATATTCAAGTGACAGATGATCACTAAGCCACCAAAACCTTAGCACATCAATCACCACTAAACGACCCCTGAATATTGCGTCACGCTTACTACATGATTACATTTACTTAAGTCTCATGTGTGTACAGTATACTATATACCATTTGCAAACACATTAAAATTATTACATAAGAGATCATCGATTTTTCAATTATTTCCAAAAATATACATAATTTTTGCGATTTTATAAAAACTGAAACACATGAACTAATCATTTAGCTTAGTTTAATTTAAAAACACATGAATTAACCATTTAGCTTAGTATGTGATCACTGATCATTAACGATCTGCAATCATTATATAGATGTGCATGTGTGTTAATGTGCGTATATTGACATTTTATGCATTGGTATCTATGTGATATAAATTGTAAATACTATACACACTTGCAGTTTCACTTATTCAGTAGTTGACTTACTCAAATAGAACTCTAAAATGCATTTAATATCCACAAATTCATATCAAAGCAAAATCCTACACATACTGTCATACTAGCTGCATGATGATAAATAATCTCTATCTACACATATACAGTGACATGTGTGATTTATGTAATTAGTGAAATTAATTTATGTGTTGCGAGTCAATATCTTACACCACTATAATCGTAATCTTACCACTCTATGTTTTCCTAATAAATAGTTAGAATAGTAGTCTAATTAGCAAACAAAGCAATGTGCAAAAAACTTATGTGGTTTGAGTCAGAGATCAAACATTATGAGTTTTGTTTTTGTCTGGTCTGATAAAAAGTATGTTTCATAATGCATAATTAGCTTATTCTAAATTATCTTGTGGGGATAGTCAAATATAGTCCATATCCCCCAAAACAAATGTGTCCCCGAGGTAAGACAATGGTCTTTTTTGCTCCATAACTACTTCAAACTAGTACTACTATTTATTTGCAATCATTCTCACAAAGCACTAGTGTTACTCTTGACTTCATGAAACTTTAATAAAAAGAGAAAAAAATGAAAATAGGTACTAATGGATCCTTAATTTTTTTTTGGGGTCAAAATGGATCCTTAAATAATAGTATATCTCATAATTACCATAATACACAGTCAATGCTGTCATGAGTAACGGTTTCATAGGCCCCTTTTAACTTACATTTCACCATGATCACCATACTTTCATAAGAAATCAGTATATTTTACGTATTTCAGACGAATAAACGGAGAAAATCTTGCAAATGTATCGTGGATTCGAAGCTTACTATAGACATTTTCAAGTCGTCCGAGAAGCTAGGTCATATGAACTAAGAGTATCCGCATTCTATAGCAATGTAAAAAATGTATATAATTTTAAAAAGAATGTATATTTAAAAATCATTAAAGCTATCTTTTATTACTGTGAATATATTATTGTATAATAATTTTACTAATTGTCCAAAAAATGATAATTTTACCTTTGTCCTTTAATACTTACGAGATCCTTGGTTCTTTTTCATAACATATCTGACGTATTGTGATTTTCATTGTCTTAGCCACCTTTTTAACTTTATTTTGCACCATTTATGATAGCATTTAGGTACATTTAGGTTAATTACATTTGCATTTGTGTAATTTCAGGTGTGGAATGGTTCTAGTTAAATTTTGGAAGGATTTGGATATAAATATGGATAAAAGAGTAGAAAGTGACGACCACAAGCTAGCAACGTGGGTCAATGCAATGTTCGAAGAACAGGGAATCAGCTTGATCGAGAGGCGAACACATGCTACCAATGCAGCCAAGAGGAGGTCGAAGAGAGGACCACATGCTACCACCACAGGATGAGCTTGCCCACGGTATCAAGCTAGGGAAGCGAGGAGCAAGACATGAGCTATCATTGCAGGATAGGATCGCCCGCGAAATTGAGGCATGGAAGAGAGGATGGAGACCGTGCCTACTAATGCATTCTGACAGAAGCCACAGTTTAGATCATTTGGCCACTGGCTGTCACCACAGTCCAAAGCAGGCCGTGTTATGATTCTGAGTTACATTTATACAATTCTTTTCGGGTTGATATATGTTTATTGGATCAACCCAATTCGATTTTAAGAAACCTATAAATATATTTTAAGGACAAAACCCTAATTATCTTATTTTCTATCTTAAGATAATTATTTCTTGGTGAAAGAGCAAATATTTTTAATCTTTTCTGCAATTTATTTTTTGAATCTTGAGTATTTAGTTTTTATCTTTCTTTTTAAACATGACTAGTCTTGAACTTTGTATGTGCTTAACTTTATTCATTGGGATTAGTGAGTTGACAAATCTTGATTTCATGGTAAGGTACATTTAGGATTATTATTGAAGAGTTAAAATGTTTATTGTCACATTTGCTTGTTTTCATGCTTAATAAGTGTTCTTAATGCTAGACTAAAATTTATCATTCTTATCTAGACTATTGAAGGTGTTTGTTAAAATGCTTAAGTGAACTTAGTATTTCTTTAGCATGATTAACCAAAGTGATTTAATGTTAGAATTGTTACATGGCTAGTAGATTTGATTTAAATGCATGTTTGATTGCATTAGACCAAATGGATTTGATGTTTAATGTTGATTACATATGATTTCTATCATGAAAATGAAATAATCTATCTAAGAGTTCTAGACCTTGGAAACTTGTTGGTTGTTTGCTTGACACATTGACTTGGAATCTATAGTTTCTACCTTAGCTCGTTTGCATAGGAAGACGTTCATAAATCTAGTTGATAAATTATAACCCTATTCACTTGTACACAGGAAATTATTGGACTTTCAGTTTATAAATTAGTCTGAAGTGTTCAAGCAAAATAATCAATGTATCATTTATCAAGGATTCTATCTTACCTCGTCTGCATAGGAAGACGTCCATGAATCTTTTACTACTCTAGGCCTCTAGCTCTCGCTTGAATAATAAACTAAAGTGGGTTCGTGCTTTTTTTTTAAAAAAATAATAAGCCTTTTTAATTAAGGTTAATTTTCAGAATACACATGATGGAGAAAAATTAGGAAATAACCATAGCAATAAAGTGATTCTCTGATGGAACAATTGTGGGCGAAGTTGGAACAAGTGGAATAAAACAATTGACTCATAGTAATAATATAACTAAAATATAATACATATAACATATTGTGTTACATTTCTATTATATATGTTAATTGTAGAATACAAAACAAATAGTAAAATGTGTTATTTTGTTGATCATTTTTGGTAATTGACAGCAGCAAAAGAGAAAATGTATTTGTAAGCAGCGGAAAAGGGGACATTGTTGTTGGTACATAAGGTAGTGATGAAGAAGAAACGGTGGAAGAAGACAAAAAAACCACCACATGGATGAAGGAGGAAAAAACCAGTGAGACGATGAGATAACAGTTGGAGATGTTGGAGAGAAGAAGACATTAAAACGAGAGAGAGAGAGAGAGAGAGAGAGAGAGAGAGAGAGAGAGAGAGAGAGAGAGAGAGAGAGAGAAGAGAGAGAGAAGAGAGAGAGAGAGAGAGAGAGAGAGAGAGAGAGAGAGAGAGAGAGAGAGAGAGAGAGAGAGAGAGAGAGAGAGAGAGAGAGAAGAGAGAGAGAGAGAGAGAGAGAGAGAGAGAGAGAGAGAGAGAGAGAGAGAGAGAGAGAGAGAGAGAGAGAAGAGAGAGAGAGAGAGAGAGAGAGAGAGAGAGAGAGAGAGAGAGAGAAGAGAGAGAGAGAGAGAGAGAGAGAGAGAGAGAGAGAGAAGAAGAGAGAGAGAGAGAGAGAGAGAGAGAGAGAGAGAGAGAGAGAGAGAGAGAGAGAGAAGAGAGAGAGAGAGAGAGAGAGAGAGAGAGAGAGAGAGTACATCCATTTCCTCGGAATGTAGAGTTTAGCCATTTAAAAAATACAAATATATCAACATACATCGTTAAATAGCGCAAAACCACATAAAATCATGATAACTAAAACCATTATGGAGAAAGTACATCATAGTTAAAAGTTGAAAATGTTCCAACTGCTTATCGCTTTGCTGCAGCACATATGCATCCCTCAGTGATGTGGAGCAAAAAATAGAGTTTTAGTTACGTTAACTTCCATCAAAAATTATGGAAGTCACACATGAAAAGCATGGGGAAGGAGAAACGATAGGACAATTTTGGAACTGTCTATTCTATACAAACAATAGAATGGAGAGAGAAAGAGAGGAGAGAGGTAGGAAAAGAAGAGATTTTAAATATGTGTTATTCTATACAAATAATATAGAACTAGATTTTGACCCGCACACCCGTGCGGGTGTATTTTTATAAAATATGTTGTTTTCATGTCAATATTAGAGTTCGGCAAAAATATGAATCCAAAAGATCGAACCGATTCCGATCCAAAAAGAAGTACCAAAACCAAACCGAAATTGATTAAATATCAAAATTATTCAAATTATATATATTATTTTTTAGATTTAGTTTATAAAAACATCTAAAATATATACAGTACTTTTAAGTTGGTTTAAATAATTGAAATATATATAAATAGTCAAATATAAATATCTAAAATAGTTAAATATACTCAAAACACCAAAATACTTAAAATAATTATTGATTCTCTATCCAAATATTAAAATCAAACCAATTTATATGTTAAGTTTAGGTATTCAAACTATGTTATTCAGATTTATTTGTAATATATTATTTTGTTTATATTTTGAGAAATTAAAGTATATCTTGATCCGTGCGCCCGCGGATGTTCTTTTTCGGTTTGCAATGTTTAATATCTACTATATTTTATATAAGTGTGATTTTGTTAATAATGTATTCTATGCTAATTTTATAAATTAAATGACAAATTACATTAGTTATTTCTTATATATCCAAATTATTGAAACATATGTTTTTAATCATAGAGTTTATTTGAATTTGTTTGTATTTACAACCAATTAGAATAAATATTAATATGTTTCTATTCATTCATTTGTGTTAGAAAATATTTTTTAATATTTTTAAAAATGCATAAAGTCATGTTAAATTATTAACATTATTTTCAATTATAGATCAGATATAGTTGGGTAGATTATATGTATATGAGAAAATTCTATTAACATTTTTAAAAATATGGTCATGATTTTATATAATTAGATAATTTATAGTTGAAGCATTAGAATATACAAAATTAATCTGTTTGGTTCATATCTATCACTAAAATATTTAACAACTTTTTGTGATAGTTATATATAAATAAGCTTTGGAATTGTTGGTGGTACCCATGTTTAAATAGTACAATAACAATAATAAAGGTATAGATGACATTATTCGATTTAGTAACACACATCAATATTTGAGTTAAAAATTTGTTAATGGGCTTGTTGATTTGTTTTGGTGTATTACGTGAGAGGCTTTGTGTTAATATTAATGTATGTATTATTAAAACCAGTGGCAATGATTGTAAATATATAAACTAAGTGAGGGTTAATTTATATTTGTATTTCACTTTTAATAGGATAGATAGATAGAATAAGATATTCGTATTAAAAAACATTTTTTATGTTTTGAAAGAAATTTATATTAGTATGTATAATTTACTCTAATATTTTTATTTGGCTAAATTATGTTGATAAATAAAATATAGTGCAAATAAAATGAGAGGGGAAAGGAAGAAAAGAGAACAAGAAAAATAAAAAATAAAAATGAATCAGAGGTTAAGATTATCTAAGGGTATATATAATAATATTACATAATAGTGTATAACATATTCTAGCCATATCTTTCATATGGTTATTTGTTGAACTAATTTTTTTATGGTCATCCATGCTAATTTCCCTATTAATTACTTTATTGGACATCTTGAATCGAATTATGTTCGCCAAACAACTGTAAACAATTCATTCTATTAAAATTGATGTACAAAATAATACTTGCTTATTTTTAAATGGTTTACTCTAGATTTTCATTTTTAAACTAATTTTAAACTATTTATTTATTGTATTTTCTAATTATATCGACAGCATTTATCACAAAGTAAATAACATAACTTATCTAAAATTATAGATCAGATATAGTTGGGTAGATTATATGTATATGAGAAAATTCTATTAACATTTTTAAAAATATGGTCATGATTTTATATAATTAGATAATTTATAGTTGAAGCATTAGAATATACAAAATTAATCTGTTTGGTTCATATCTATCACTAAAATATTTAACAACTTTTTGTGATAGTTATATATAAATAAGCTTTGGAATTGTTGGTGGTACCCATGTTTAAATAGTACAATAACAATAATAAAGGTATAGATGACATTATTCGATTTAGTAACACACATCAATATTTGAGTTAAAAATTTGTTAATGGGCTTGTTGATTTGTTTTGGTGTATTACGTGAGAGGCTTTGTTAATATTAATGTATGTATTATTAAAACCAGTGGCAATGATTGTAAATATATAAACTAAGTGAGGGTTAATTTATATTTGTATTTCACTTTTAATAGGATAGATAGATAGAATAAGATATTCGTATAAAAAACATTTTTTATGTTTTGAAAGAAATTTATATTAGTATGTATAATTTACTCTAATATTTTATTTGGCTAAATTATGTTGATAAATAAAATATAGTGCAAATAAAATGAGAGGGGAAAGGAAGAAAAGAGAACAAGAAAAATAAAAAATAAAATGAATCAGAGGTTAAGATTATCTAAGGGTATATATAATAATATTACATAATAGTGTATAACATATTCTAGCCATATCTTTCATATGGTTATTTGTTGAACTAATTTTTTTATGGTCATCCATGCTAATTTCCCTATTAATTACTTTATTGGACATCTTGAATCGAATTATGTTCGCCAAACAACTGTAAACAATTCATTCTATTAAAATTGATGTACAAAATAATACTTGCTTATTTTTAAATGGTTTACTCTAGATTTTCATTTTAAACTAATTTTAAACTATTTTATTTATTGTATTTTCTAATTATATCGACAGCATTTATCACAAAGTAAATAACATAACTTATCTAAAAGTGTTTAGTTACATATTATTTTTCTTACTCTTCCTAAATACTTTATTAAATATATTTACTATAATAATTCAACATCATTTATGATACGTATTAACTATAATAATTTCACAAGTTTAAATGAAATTAGTTTATTCATAACAAAAATTAAACCGGTTAACAAAGAATTTTTTTATTTGATTACAAACTCAGTTAGACATAGGCATCAGAGTACCCATTCGAGTGAATAGTTTTTTTGATATTAGGGTTTTTAGGTTTTAAAATTAAACTTTATTTGGATATTATATATTTTCGGATAGGATTCAAGTTGGATCATTTCGGGTCTGATTAGTTTTGTAGAAACCTAAAAATATCTAAATAACATATGTGTTTAAAATGTTATTAAAAAATTTACAAAAAAATCAAAATCAAAATGAAAACCAAACTCTAGTGTTCCTTTAAATAAAAAAACAATGTTCCTTTGGTAATTAAATTATCACAAAATTATCACAAAACACGTGGCCATTTTGTATTTGTGTCACGTATGTTGGGGTTTATGATGAGCCTAATTCTAATTCTTTATCGTTCATTAGTACGATATTATCCACTTTATGTTTTAGAGATTGACCCACATAGATTTAATTTTAGATTTATTTCTAAAAATCCTTGTATTAATTAGAGTTAGATATCTCTTTATATATTATACATCTCTTGTCTAATTTTCCAATGTGGAATTTAATATTTCCCAACGTAGAAATGCCTCCTTTCTCGGATGAGGTTTATCTCTTTGTATGGTAGCACCCAAATCGTGATAAGTCAGATATTAATGTTCTATCGACTATATATGTGGATTGCCCCCCCCCCCCCCCCAGGGGCATGTGAAGCTATTGTTAAATACTTGATACACTGTACATATCTTTCTATGACAAAAAGGAACATCAAGAATTTTTCGATCCCTTTGTTTTGGTACCACACGAATGTTAATTGTTAACATGCATACATGCTTATCATTAATTTGCATATACGTGTGCCTGCGAGTGTCTATATCGTGTGCGTAATTATATATAATACACAAAGTGTGTTCTGCCGTGAGAGACAGGTCGTACATCTCACATACATTCTCGAGACTTTGCCGTTGCTTCAATTTGACGTCTCGTACCACATGCATTTGCATCATTTCCGGTCCACAGCTCTTTTCTTTAGGTGTTAAATTGTGACCTCGCTTTTGTTTCTCTAGTTACTAAACTTTAACTCACTTTAGGTTTAAATATATTTTTTAATTATATGTATTTGTGTCTATGGATATATTTAACAAACTCGTTTTTGTTTCTTTAGTTTACTTTTCAATAATAGCCAGACTTGGAATAAATATAATTAAGATAGGAGTTGATTTACATTTCGCAGACAAAATGTTATAATTTAAAGATAGTGACTTGTGGAAACACCGTAGCCTAATAGTGAAAGTTTAAAGGTTTCTACATCCATGTCTGGGGTTCGAATCCCAGACTATACACAAATTATTGCAGAATGCAGAAAATCCAGGTTTCAAATCTCGGAGAGAGCGGTTTATTAAACAATTATGCAAACAACGGAAGAGAGGTTTAAAATGGATCATCTATGTAATCTTTCGCATAATTATAATATCGTAATAAATCAGCGTTAAACAAATGTCGTAAAACCATCCACATCCACCGTTAGTAATGGTCCATTACGAGCCTCGTCTAAAGAGCTTTGTTTTAATTGGTGCTCTAATAATATGTCAAAAGCCCTTCTATTTTCTTGGCCACTGGTTCTAAATATCATTTAGCCTGCTATCCAATAAGAAGACTAAGCCCATCTAAAGTACAAAAGGAAATACCCTGGCCCTAAATTTCGTTTAACTTTCTTTTTCTTGTAGCAATTCATCCAGCCATGAACCGTCTAGTGAAAACATAAGAGCAACCCGGCCCCATCAAAGAACCGGTAAGAAGGGTCATAAAGGTATTTTTTTATTATTTTTGTATTTTTTTCGGTTTAATTTATTAAAAAAAAATGAATCAGTTGTGGGCCGCCACATCGCGTAAGACCCATAGAATAGTGATGAACTCGGTTCACCGCGAAGACCTTCCGCATCCTGGATTCACTGCAGAGACATTAATATACTATTTTTTTCTTAGTTTTTGTGTGAACTTTTAAAAACTCCCAATGGAGATGGTCTAAGAAAGAGCCGTCCGTCCAAAAACAAAGTCTTGCATTTGCATGTGTGGGCTACAAAACTCCTATGCCAGCCGGAATATGGGAGATCTCGTTGAATCATAGTCTCTTATATTTCTTCATTATTTAATTAAAAGCAATAACAACATTGATAAACGTAAACATAATGAAAATTGAGTCCAGAATCTTGAATTAGAAACATTATGAGATTTTCATATGCATTTCAGAAGAATTTTAGTATAATAAGAATATTTGGATACTTTAAGAAGAAGAAAAATTAACTGAACGCTTGTAATCTGGTGGTAAAAGATTTACGGCCCGTGAGTTCTGCTATCTAAATTCGAGTTTTGATCACCGTTAATTAAAATAAAATGAAAAAGATAGTTCCCTTAAATACTTTCGGCGGGCTCCCTAGTTTAGCTAGCTCCGGTTGATGGTCATCACACTTGGATCTCTTTCGAGGACATCAAAATACCAAAATCATCAAAAAGAAATTTACCCACCTCAATTCTGTGATTCAGATATTCCGAATAATCTACATGACCACTACATTTTAGAATAAATGACTTTTAAAAATAAATGTGTTAATTACTTACACCAAAAATATATTTAATTACTTTTTATTTAATCCATTCGGGTTGTATATTTTTTAGTTATGTACGTAAAAATGAATATGAATTGATATTTGACAAACTAACTCACCTGTACGAGAAACGAACAAGAACATGTAAGACCTAAAGAAACATACAACTGCCACACTTTATGTCGCTGATTAAAGCCCAAACAAACTGTTCCTTCAATTCATTACAATATGCCTCATCGAGGGCTCCCTTGGTTTGATCGGGGAGATCTTGTTCGGTCGTTTATCATACAAATATTATTATACGACGAACACATTAATAGAATTGCTAAGAAATCTCTCTTTTCTTTAATCATATCCCTAGTTTTTAAATTATTGTGCCCTATTGTCGGAAATATTTAGTAGAGATTTTTAACATTTTTACCAAAAAAAAAGAAATTTATTAGAGATTAATGAGCCTACGTTTTCACTGCAAGAAGTTTTGGACTGAACCTCATAACCTATTTGAAACATAGATAAAAATCGGTTGCTAAAATGTTTTCCACAACTACTAAGACTCGAAGATGATATTTTTTTGTGTTTCAAAGAAAAAAAAGGTAGAAGGCTTTTACGAATATAACTATTAATAATATGTTGTAATAACGTTTATGATGAATTTTAAGTTGAAGTTGTGTCAAATAACAAAAAATGGCATAGGTCGCTTCGACGGTATTTACATGTGAATCATGTGGACCCAAATTATAGAAAAATGAAAATTTTAAGCACAGCTATCAGAGTCAATATTTCCTGACCAGAGTAAATGCGAACACAACGACTCAATTTTATGCAAGCATGATTTAGGAAGGAGGAAGGTAAAGTGAACCATAACATTTTATGCTTTTACTAGTGTTTGCAATTTTAAAGTCAGAAACATAATAACAAATAAACATACTTTTAGTTTTAAATTTCTAACAATGTTTCGTTTGCAATGTACTCCTATATTAGATATTTCTTCTTCACTCAACCCAATAGTATCTTTTTAGAATTCCATTTAGTTTTCTTTTTCTAAATCTATATATATTTTACATATTTTAGAGGGCAGCAATTGGTTTTACCATTTTATGAATGAAGATAGTTTCGTGGCATTTGGCAGTATATATTTCTTGTATATTGTTTGCATATGATTTTCAAGATTTGTGATATTGCACACTTCTCCAGTATAAGAAAATATTTTGATGTTTGCGTTTTTTACTAGTGCAATCATATTTCGAGCACTCAGCATTAGTGCAAGGCAAAATATAAACAGTTAAAAAGCTTGTTTGGAATTGCACACTACCCACCAGTTCTTGTTCCATAATCCACTCAAGAGCCTCTTTCGTGCATTGTAAGACCTTTAATCAAATTTACAACATCTTCATATTTTCCTTTCTTCACTATGAGAGATTCACAATACAAGTTTTTGTAAAAACATTTGAACAATATTATGACTTCTCTCTCAACATACATTCATTGTCTAATCTTTTAATAAAATTTTTGAACTTAAATTAATCAGATTAAAAAGTGTATATATGTATGGTTGGCTACTGCAAAAATTATAAATAATAATAGAAATAATTTTATGACCTTTAGGGATCAGTTTGGATTTTGGTTTGGAATACACTAATGTATAAATAAAATATATATTTATTATATAATTTGTGTGATTGGTTCAGAAAACACACATGCATAAATATAATATATAAATATTTATAATTTGTAACACACAAATTTATCTTTTGTTTTAAAAAGTTTTGGATGCAGAAATATAAGCGTTCACATGTCCAAGATTTAGTCTGAATGTGAGTTTATAAAGCGCATGGTTTATAAATCATTTATTTCAATTCTTATTAAACTAACTGACATTTATCAAAGAATCTACTGCTTTTAAAAGGCTTCAAAAAGTTATTTTTACTTTGTAAACGTTCATAATCAATAATCATAATTTACATCACAGTGGAAAACTTTGAAATCATATGCTAACCCTATGGTGTATCGTGAATCGCATAGCCCCCATGATGAATCTTAAACCATATATGCAGCATTTATTATTGTATAGATAATCTTAAACTTTAGGTATATCACTGACTAATCTTAATCCATGTCAAGCCTTATCGTTTAAAATATGTATTACAATTTACTTAATTAAAACATTAAGTATAACCAACTTCTTAAAAAACTTAGCTTGGTTTAAACCTCGATTTTGAGAGATGTCAATCTAATTCTCATATCAGAAGTTTAGACAAAAGAGAATTTAATATATAAAGAGATTTCGAACTCTAATTAACATAATACTTTTTAAGATTAAGTATAACCAACTTCTAATTAACATAATATGTAGAAAATTATTTTTTAAATTCAAAATGGACAATATCGTACTAATTAGACAATAAAAAGTTAAACATTAGCTAGTTAAATCCCAACAGACTTTCCCATAACATATACTATTCTTTCAACCTTGTCTTTCTTGTTTAATGCGAAAGAAAGAAGTTATGAGTCGAATGTAAATATCTCAGCCACGAAAAATTGATCTCTTTCCCAAGCAAACAAAAATCATGTATAGAGCTGAAAATATATGCACATCATCTTATCAAAAATTTCTTAATATACATATGTATGTATATATAAATATTAGTATTTAGTTAGGAATTTCTAAAAACTTGGGAACATTCCCAACCAAAAGTTTCTTAATATTTAATACACATATAATATAAATACTAATATTCAATTGCAAGTTTTTTTAAGAGTAAGAAAAATCCAACCAAAAGTTTCTAAAATCTAATAACTCCCGATGGGAGGTGTTCTAACTCTCCAAACCCATTTGGTCTATTATCATCTTCGTATGTAACTATTATGAAATATTCAAATATCAGATATATTACATAGTTGTTTGTTAGCATACTTTCCAATTCTCTCATCTCTCAGGTTTCAACTTAAACTTCTGTACTATATATTTTTTTTTTTGGTAAATTTCTGTACTATATATTGGATGCAATTCTTCTCTATGCTTTAGCAGTAACCGAACCCCAAACCAATATATATATTTTATGGGAAGTTTACGTTAAATGCTATTATATCCTTAACTTTAATTTTTATGCATAAATCTTCCAAAATCCAAGCTTCTCAGATAAAGAAAACTGTATAATTATTTAAATTAGGCACCGTAAAACATCAATATAAGTATAAAACACCATATAAACGATTCATAGTATTATTATATATATATATATATATATATATATATTAATATATACCTCTATTGTTTTTCCTTATAAAAAGTGATTTAATATATGCAAGTTTTAATAAGATATATTGTGCAACAAGAAGAAAATAACACCTTGCATCTATCAAAGTCAACCTTTTATGACAGAAACAAATTTATTATCGGAAACAGATATTAAAGAAAGTCATATATGAACGTAGTTTCATCAAAAGTCCACGACGCAATATCTATTTTTTTTTGGGAGAGCACATGTAAAGGCAATGGATCAATAGTTCATTCATTACTCTGCTCACACGTCGACTATAATTAGACCTATTGCAATCTTCTCCTGCAGATATAATACCATCGATTACACAACTTCGAAATCAAATATTTCATTATTCGGAAGATTTTATTATACTATTTTTCACCATTCCAGATACTTTTTTCATGATTGCTCAGTTGCAATCATGCCTCTTTTTCAATTTCTTGAATTCTAAGATACCTAGATGGATTAGTTTTATTTTCTTTACAAGGTTTAGTACCTTATAATAATGGTTTTGCTTTTGTATACCAATCATCAACCAATGTAGATTCTGTTTATGTACGTGTATTTCATAATATTCATTTTTCATGATAATAATGGTTTTATTTAGAGACGGTTAAAAGTTGCATGTTCGATTTTCTGTTTGCACAGTGATTTTATGTCTTTTCAAAAAATTCTTAATTTTTTTTTAAAGAAACACAGCTTGCGATGAGAATTAATCACTATAAAAAATTTACCCAACACAATTTTTTTTGATAATCATGTTAAAGTAAAAATGGTTTCATCTTTGCACTTGGAGCAACGACGCTGTTAATGAGGAATGAAGTACTAACCGAGGCGTGTCCATTGCTGATTGAAAACTATTTTTGGAAAGATAGTTTCACCGTTTGAAAAAAAAAATCTATTCCAAACAAAAAAAATTTAAGTGGCGGATTGGCTACTAATACTATACACTCTTTCAACAATATACCAACGGTTCGTTGGTTTATCTTTTCAAACACTGTTATTATCTTTCTCCCGGCAGTTTGCATAATTTATTCACTCTATCATGTTTTGACCCCGCTGATGACATAACAACGAAAAATTTCTAGACCAGACATGTCTGGATTCAGTATCTATAATTGATCTATTGTTCGAAATTCAAAATATGCGTACATCTAGAGTTTTTTTTTAATTATAAAACATATAAAAATTCCCGTTAAAACAATTGAAACTACTTTATCTGTACAAATATATAAAAATGTTATATTATATTAGTATATTATATGGTATATATACAGATCACTAGGGAAAGAGTAGAAGCACCTGTTAACTGTGCTGTGGTCCGAACAGATGCAGCATGGAGGGAGGAGCAAATGATGGCAGGATTTGGCTGGACAATTGCTGACCAGAACAGAACCCGTTCCTTTGCTGTTCCGGCATATTTCGTAGGCTCCCCTCTTGTAGCGGAAGCCTTGGCCCTACTAGAAGCGGTCATCAAATGCAAGGAAATCGGCTACACCCGCCTCTGTTGTGAATCGGATTCGAGTCAACTAATACAAGCTGTGAACTCTGTTTCAAATGCTTCGGAACTCTACAGCATCGTCGCTGATATCAGAGCATTAGCCTCATCTTTTGAAGCTATTTCTTTTCGTTGGATCCCTCGGGAGTTTACTGTTGTTGCTGATAGTTTAGCAAAACGTATCTTGGCAGATGAATCTGCATTTATTGTACCAACAAACAATGGTTGATGAGTTTAATATGAAGTTGTGTTTCAAAAAAAAATATACAGATCACGTGAAAGACAGAAAAGGAAATCAGTTATTAGTATTATCAAACATTTTTCTAACAACAGAAAGAAAAACACGAATTACCACCAAAGCTAACTTTAATTAACACAAAAACTGGGTATTACTTTTATGAAAATAGAGCACACATGATAAAGCATCCTGCGTTGAAAAGACAAAATCCCACTCCCTCACATCTCTTAAACTATACACTTTGTCAACTATATAATATATAAATATATTGATTAGCTTTTGCAGTATTGTCTTCCAAACTGTCCAGCAAGACTTTCTTCTGTTTCTTTCCAAATACATCCACAAACTTAGAAACAACATCTTTTTGGCCTTTTCTTATTGATTAACAGTTTTTTTTGGCAGGTTATAAAAAAATGTTGGCCTCTTGGCTCTTGTTATGCTAAAATATCCTTCGTCATCTTTTATTTCCTCTCGTCTTCCATGGCTTTGAAATTTTCTATAATTCTCGTTATAGTTCTTTGGCTCTCATTCTTCTTTCTCCTCCTCCACCACTTGTATTCCTTCAACCTCCACCATCTTTACTCTCTAAATGCGTATGAGCCCTTGTTGACGAAGCACCACGACCACCGTCTCTACACCATTGGATTAGTCAGCAGAAAAGCTCTCTCCCAGAGATTTGACTTCACTCCTTTCCAACACCGAGAGAACAACCACCATCACCGTCCTTCCGGCGAGAAAGACGTTGGCGATGAGATCGATCCTCGTTATGGAGTGGAGAAGCGCCGAGTTCCCTCCGGACCCAATCCGTTGCACCATTGATGAATGAAGATTACACGTTCTTGATTTGAGTGGTAACATCAAACCAAAGCCTGATCAGACTTTACCTAGCTTTTTTATCTTCAAGGAAGATGTTAAAGATTTAGAGTTTTTTTTTTCGCTTTTGTTTTCTTTAATAGTTTTGGTCTTGATACTTTTTTTTTTATCATAGTACACAAGTATATTTAGCTTTATTATGACGATTTTATCTGTAAATATGTTGGTTTACTCAAAAGAAATAATTAAGATAAGATTATTGTTTTGGCTTGTTTTGTTACTTTATGCTGACTGTAATGTATATTAGTTATCCCTATAAAATTTTGAAGAAAAATTAGTCGTTGATCACAATGATGGATCCTTAAATAATTGCTTTGACTTTGGGATTAGCTAACCAGTAGCTGCGACGGCACGTCACAACTGAGAGTTATCCCAGATGCCTTATTATACCATAGACAAAATAATGCTTAGTATAAGATACAGTTGCTCGAAATAAAATAAAAACTTAGTATAAGATTTTTTTTTTTTGACAAAAAAATATAGACAGAGTAAAAAGACATTTGCGTCTGCCGGGAGAACTTAGTATAAGATACAAATATAAACTCTATAAAAAGTACAAATATAACATATGATAAGAAAGTACTAATATTTGTTTCACACGTCCGAAATATGAACTACTAGATTTTCATAACTTCCTTTTCACGCTTATATATCAAGCAAAAATTTATATATGTGGATCGTCCACTTTCATTTCTTAAAATACATCGAGTATTTAATCCTCTTAAAAAAAAATACATTGAGTAATTGAATAATATTTACATGCAGTCTAGTGTTGTTAAGCTAACTCGTAAATAGTAGAGTATAAACTTTAAACGGTAAAGACATTTATTTGGTAAATCTGAACATGACTTTGGCCAGTATCGTGCCTTGCTGCCCTTTCGATAAAAATAAGGAAATTGTCATTTTACATAAGCTTCACTGTCTCTCAATCTCAGGATGTGCCGACTTTTCTCTATTTGGTTTCTTTCTACACCAACTAATTTGTTTATTTTAAGATATTTATATTACAAATGGCCAAATGCTGTTGACAAAATAATAAATTGTAAAGAGGGACCAAGATGTACAAATGGTAAACGACTGACAATAATTTTAGAGTGAATAAGATCGTCTTCTAGTATATTAAAAAGAACGCTTTAAAAAATATATATGATATTTTTCACAATAGTTGTTTCCCTCACATGAGCCTAGTGTTGTGTGCCATCATATTTTAATGGGACCTATTTTCAAAGATTAGGTTTTTGTGGCGTAGTTACCTTGCTATATTTTTAAAAATGATTTATAGAGGCAAAATTAAATGGGCGTCCGCGTCGGTAACACATGCAACCCCTACTTTCTATATTTTTTTTTTCCCGTCAAGTGATATTCATTCCAACTTGAAAACCAAGGATCATACAAGGTTGGTGGCAAAACAAATTAGCCCCAAGAACTAAAACCCATAGAGAGCGGTGACTTGAGCCCACATAGGGGTGACTTGAGCCCACATAGGGGTGACTTGAAGGAAAAACTAGACCAATACTAACTCGATACTAACTCCTATAAACTCGGGATGAAACTACGCAAGCCACAACAAGGAACAAAGCAGAAAAAACAAGAGAAAAAGCCATTTCTATCGCTGCTGCCTCGCCCGCCAAACGATAAGATCAAACATCTCATGGACTTCATAATTCGACAAGGGAAACCGCTTCCTGGTCCACGCACCTTGAATAAGATACCAACTTACGCCCAAATAATGAAGTACACCCATACACCTGAAACACAAGCCTTACCAACAGAACCTCTCTCCGAACCTCAGAAGGAGAGTCGAACGACAAGCAATCGACTGGCACAAACCCTTGAGTAAAGACTGCTTTGCTACCACAAAAAAGCATACAAATCTTGGCCGCAAAAGAAACGTAGACACCATGGACCGAGGATGGGTTCGAGACGCTGAAAGGAGAAGCTTCATCTAGGCAATCCTCCACCATCTCAAACCACAGACAGAGCTAATAAAGAGATAGATCCAAGACCTTTACAAACAGCTAAACACAACTACAAACCAACAGCCCCAACACAATCCAGACGGCAACACCGCGCCTCGACTCCAGCAGAAGACAGCCCACCACCGGAAACGCCAAGACCTCACCAAAGACGGCTTGGAATCGACGACGAACTCTCTCACCAGAGGCCGAGAGCAAAGCAGGTGGACCACAAGAGTATTGAGGGTGTAGAGAACAACGGAAAACGGAGAAGATGGTGCCCTCCGGCGCCGGCACACGCCCGGACGCGCCGCCCGGTCGCCAGAGACAGAAGCTCTCAGATTTACTTTCTCTCTCTCGAAGCGTATTTCTACCCCTATTTTCTATATACATTAACTCATTTATACTAAATGATATACATAGAAATATATTAATACTAGGGTCGGTCCGCCCTACGTGCGGGATATACTTTATTTGTGATTTAAATTACTATTTTATATGATTTGTGGGAGCTATTTTGATTTACATTTGCAAGAGATGTAATAATTATTTTTGTCTTTTAGAAAATTTCATGTGAGGAAAAACTATATGTGATAAAATATATTTTGCTTGTATGTAGTATATGTTATATCATATGGGCTTCGAATGGTTTTCAAATTGTTTTCTCTTATAAAATATAATTCCATATTTCATGTGTTATTTGTGCTTCGCGCGGAATATCTATATTTATTTAGTTTGACATTTGATAAATACTTAAGTTACTCTTATGTATTCTAATTTTTATTTGATATATGACATGTTGCGAGACCATACTATTTTAATTATTATTTATATTTTTGTTGTGTTTTTCTAGTTTGATGAAAACATAAGTTTATTACCATTGACTAATTTTCATATACAATATAATTTTATTTCAAAAATGAGAATATTCAAAAAATATTTTTTTTATTTAGATCTGATCTAACTTGTATTTTCAATGGTTTTCCTTTTTATATCATGTATATTATTCACAATGTGTAATTATAAAGATTTATACAGAATATAATTTTTTTCGACTTCATATATTTCTATTATTTGAAGAAATAAAATTAAATTTTTATGTCATTTGATTGGATTTTGCAAGTTATTCTATAACACTGATTTATATCTATACTAAAGTTTATTAATATTTTTAAAAGCATCAAAATATAAGGAACTTACAGAAATTTCATGTTTGTGAAAATATAGTTAAAATGTTATATATATTTTTAACTTATTTTTGTTTATATTTAAAATTGTAAGAGATAGAGTGTAACTATAACTATAAAATAAATAATTATATTCCAAGAATGAAATATGAGCATTACCAAATTTGGAGTATTTTAAAGTCCAGAAGAAGAAAAAAAATTTGGAGTATTTTATTTATTTGGACGCCGGTTTTTAATACATGCATATCCTTGAAATTAACAGAATACATTTCCCTGTCTTTTCTGATAGAACTGAAACGCTATTAAACTTCAAAGCAATAAAAAGATACATCTATTATTAGTGGGACATGATAGCTTTCCATGTCCTTTTTATAGAGCTGAAATGCTATTAAACTTATATATAAAAAATTCATCTTTTTTTAGTGAGATATCATTTTTGATCCGTTGAATATACAAACATGCCAAAGAATTTTAGGAGCCCTAACTAATGAAACCCAATGAAGACCCATATTTAGGAGGAAAAAATAAATAAGATGAACCCGAGATTTACCGAGAGCAGCAAATTGTCGGAATGCAAAGAATCTGCAGTGGAATTGGTCTTGAAGATCAGACAGATGTGCCTTTCCATGTCTTCATGCCTCTGTTCAGCTTCATAACATCTGAAAGGGAGGATAACATGTTATTAATCACTAATATTTTTATATGCAAGGGCAATACAACAAAAAAACTTTATAAAAATCAAAGATGAGAAGAGAAAGGAAAATTATTACTTATCACAAATCTGAAAATGTTTTCACTGACTGCTGATCCAACGATTCCAGATACCATCACCATAAGCAATGTGTGTAAGAAGGTTGCAAGTGGACTATGAGAAAGTCCTCATTCAGTGGACGGATGATCTCACCAAGCTGGAAACAAAGGCGAAAGGAGAACAATCTATTAAAGAAGATAGTATAATTCATAGAAAGCACAGATTACTTTAAGCATTAGCAGCTGACCTTTGGATGCCTTCCCAAAAAGATCAGTATGCCCAGAAGCTTTTAGAACCCTTATGTAATTGAGTTTTTGATCACTCTGTTCTTAATGTCATTTCTGCCATCTTCTTTTGCTGTGTCTGGCCAGTAGTCACCATCAAATATGGGAGCCTAGCTGCTGTAATCATAGCTCTACATTCATCAGTTGGCACAAAAAGTGGTCATTAGATTTGAAGTTTCTGCAACAAAGCTCTCCTTTGAAGCTTTTTCAACATTGCTAAGTTCTTACAAAGAATGATATGTACAATTGGATTAGCTAAGTGACCACTCTTGTAGTTTATCCTAAAAAGTAAAGGAATTGACCACACTTGTAGTTTATCAGATATTGGCAACGCTATTTTAGATAACCGATCTAAACACATGATCAAATCATACCCTCAATCCTCCATAGAGATTAGAATGAAAAAAAAATTCATATCCAAGGTTTGAGAATACCCAGAAGCGTATGGATATTATATAGTCAGAAAGCTTGAAGTTGTGGTTGCTCCGGGTACTGCCAATGGTCGCTGGCCTCATCTGCTCGCCGACAGACAGCTTGTTAACCCCACAAGATGCTGCGTTTTTCACATTACGGGACTTGGGCATCAAGGAGCACATGTCTAAACCCAAAAGCTCCCCACTGTGCTTAACTCGTTGGAGAGCGCGATTCACAGAGGAGAGATATGTGGATATATATATAAATATTAAGCCGACAAACAGACCAACGGAAGTCTCGAAGGCTCACTAATTATGACGATTAAAGACGAAAACATCAATACGCCCACCGTTATGAAATCTCGATCATCTCGTCGCCGATAGCGAAGAGGACGAAGGGAAGATCTTCACGTCATAGATGGGCCGAGCAATCAAAACACAGAGAAGCCCATATGAAATAACGCACTGATCACCGAGGTCGCCACACTGCGTTTCATTTAAGCTGACGTGGCGGACGCAGAGGGCATGAGTTTCCAGCGTGGAATCCGTCGTGGTGCAAGGAAGAGTGATTAAACTGTATTATATATAAATAGATAATATCAAAAGCATAAGATTCTAAAACCCCCCAAGTAAATGATAAATGAAAAAGACCTCAGTTAATCAACTGGATCAAGCTTCAAAATGAATTGTTGTTAGTGGCTAGTGCAAGACTTTTGACATTTGTATATTACAGCTGTTTCTTAAAATCATTGCGACTTGTTTTAGAGAGTAAATAAACATGCACCACAAAAAGACATTGTCAAAGTTACTGTAACACTTGTGGTAGTGTTTTCAAAGATCCTCCAACAATGCAAGCAAAAATATATATGTTTAACTTGATGACAATAGTTTGTTAAACAGAAAAGTGAAGAAAAAAATAGGAATAAATAGTTAATTTTATTTATTGATATTTTTCAAATTTCATGCATTTTTTGAATAATCTTCTAAAAATGTGAGAGAAAATCATATGTATAATATGTTATTTATTTTTATTTTTAAATTTTGTAAAGAATGAAGCAAACTTCAATGTTCCTTTCAGTTTTTTATATATTGGGATGAGTTTAATAAATAAAGAGTTATGTATAATTTAGCTCCCGTTAGTTTTTTTTTGTGTGTTGAATGTGATGAAATATCGATAGAGTTATAACGTATTAGATAGATAAAATTTGAAAATATAAATGAATATTCAAACAAGAGTTTTCAATTTCATACAGTTAAAACGGGTGGGGGGAGAGGGTCAACAGAATTAAAAGCCTCAAAGAGCAAACATGTGGTAGTAAAAAGGAAAAAAGGCCCAAAATGGCCCAGCAAGATAATGTCATTTGCTAAAGAGTGTGAAAACTTGATTCAACAATCGAGATTCTTAAACGTGAAAGGACGTCAACTTTTATAGCTTTGATCGAGTCTGAGAAAAGAGAAAAGAGAATATTAGGAAAGCATTAATCTCCGATAAGCAATATGTAGCTTAGGTATCTTGTTTTTCAGCTTGTAAGGGATTTGAAATGTTTGCAACAAGAACATACTGAGGTGAAGTCTACTCCTGAGTAAAATTCGTTTAGTTGTGGGTATTAAAGGAGACAAGGCTTTATAGGTGGATAGGAGATAAGAGGGGAATTGCTGAAGAGAAGCTTTTTAAGTGATTAGTAGAAAGAGTTCTGATTGGAAAGGAAACTTAAGGAGGTGGAGACTCACGAAATGGTGCTCCTCAAAGGGAGCTGCATATGGAAGATAAGGAAGCGACAACAACAACAGGAACAGGCTAGGCTTCTAGAAGAAATACAGAAAAAAAAACACAAAGGTGGTGATAGCGATGAAGACAGCATCACAAACTGGTGGACGTTGGAAGAAGAGACAGACAAGCTCTTTCAGTCTCTCTGGCACCTGAGCAAAGCAGATAATTATCTCAGGGAAAGTGGAAATGCTGTAAGATTCATTAGTAGAGGCAGTAACACATGAAGATATTTTAAGGTATATGATTCCCTGAAACATCAAATTAAAGATCATCCCCTTATTTTTGCAAGCATGTGCAGATGTTTTCCTCTGTCTGAAAGAGAACATGTGGGCATGTTAATCATACAAATTATTCAATTCTGAGAAATGGTTTTTGTGCAGTTTGAAGCAGAGACTGAGTTCAAGGATTACACGTAGTGGAAAGAGGTCAGTGAAATAAAAGAGCATATTCAGTTAAAAAAAAAAAGAAATAAAAGAGCATAGTGGTGAAGAGGATGATTGGAACTTTCACTCTTTCAGCATGATTAAAAAAAGCTTTGGGTCTTTTTCACAGCCTAATCATTTTCTCCCTCTCTTTTTCTGAAAGACAAAACTATCTCATAAGTAGAAGCTTCCTGAGAAAAAAAACATCTTGTTATTTGTTGTTTATTTACTTTCTTTTCCAAGCAACTGAAACAAAAGCAAGTGTAATCTTGGAAGCTAAGGGCTTTGTAGGAAATGCAATGTTTGATTCAAATATGCTTTTCTGTAATAGTGCTAGTGTTCAAGGAAACCACACAAAGATCTATAGATAAGAAACAAAGTTACATAAGTCCTGGTCATGGACCTGACATCTTTTTTTGGTTATGTTTGCCTGAAAATCACCAAACAAAAAAAGGCAAGCCCACAACACAAAATGGTAAAAAGAAGAAAAGGACTACACGGCTTATATGTAGGATCTTACCAAGATTTTCAGTTTTTGTAATGAATAGGTTTAGAGTGAGTAGATAGTAGATATGCCTCACCTTTCAATGTTAGTACAAAACGAGTGTGGTCCAAAGGAAAGATGGCCATGCAAGAGCATCCATTACTCACCTTCATTGCTCTAGAAAATAAATATTTCCATTAGAGTTCCGTTTCAGAGTTTTATAACATTTGATTAGCCATGAATCCATTCTCTGAATGTTCTTTATTAACTAAAACATTACTAATTAGTTCCACTCAGTTAAGCTTCTGTTCCTTTGAGTTCGTTTGAGTTTTAACTTTTTAACTATCTCCTCGCCATTCATTTATTTTTATTCATTTTCTTTTTTTGATAATTCTGGTATCTAGGCAGCTACATTCCCAACTATCCTCCGAAAGGGGTCCAGCGCCCCAACAGAAGAGATGTTAAATCCGTTGTGGCCAAGACTCGAACCCGGGTGGCGGGCAGTACAACTGTACCTCCTTTACCACCAAGCTACGAGCGCTTAATTAAGATAAATACTCCATATATGTTTTGGCCAGAGAGATTATAAACCTTATTTTCAACTAAATATATTATCAAAAACATAATCCAAAACAACTTAGTGAATTACAAAACATGTTGTAAAATATGATGGGTTATACATTTGCTAATAAATTTAATATTTTATCAAATATGAAAATATTTAATATTTTTAAACAGATAAATTAACTGTTTTGTTAGAAAAAAGACACTGGATGATTTTTTGTCATAAACCTATAAGGAAAAAGATTATAATCTATTAATAATAGAAATCCCAATTAATGTTAAAAAGTTGTGTGTTTTTAATATGCAACTATTGAATTTTTTTAATTAATATTAAAAGGTTGTGTCTTTTCAATATGCATCTATTCAAAATGGTTGTGAAAAAATGTTTAGAAGTATATTTTCATAATAGATGTATTCTTAGATTCTCAATTTATATGAAAATTGTGTTTTTTTCAAAATGTAACTATTATAAATGGTTGTGAAACATTTTCAGATCTGTCTTTTAATCATATGAATGTATTTTTACATCTAAAAGATATGTTTTCATTATTTATAATAATTTATTAGCTAAAGAGTCATGTATCCATTGTAAAAACATACTCGTTTTTTTTCTAAAAGTTGTTAATATATATAATAAGTGTCTTCCTATAATATTGTACATATACCATTTTGAAATAATTACTTATAATTTGAAAAGTTGTGACTGTTCATATATAAACTCTACAAATTATTAAGACAAGTATAAATAAATTTTTAGAGCAATAATGAAATAGTCACGTATGAAGTTATACTAACTAATGAAATATTAATGCAAAAAAAATTAAAATCTTGGTTGGCAAATATATTTAGGGTCTAACTGGTGACCATCTCGGGAATAGTAGGAACAAAAAGGAAAATAATTGATGGGAATAAAATTATGGGAATAGTGAGGAGCGGTTATTCCATATCAAATTTAGTGAGGAATAAATTTGTTCTTTAATTCTCTACAATAAAAGGAATGAGAAGGAATGACTATTCCTAACGAATGGTAAAATTTGTTAGGAAGATTAAGGAATGCATTATTTCTCTTCATTCCTTGGTCACTAGTTAGACCCTAAATATTTATCTAGAAACGGTTAAGATAGTGTAAGAAATTTTAAACCAAATTTTCTTCGTTCAGCCAGAACTCTAAAAAAGCATTTGTTGTCTGCGTTTCTCTCAAGAATAAAAATTTCATAGGGTAAGTCCAATGATTTAGCCAGCATATGAAGTTTTACTAATTTAATTATTAAAAATTTAGAACGATGTCCATGTATCTGAAAAAGAGTTTATTATACATTGATAAAAATGTATAAAGTGATTAGAAAATTTTAAACAACACTAATGAGTATAAACTTAAAAATATAGAACATTTAAATTAAAACTCAATATTTTCGTAGTTAACCCACATATTTTGAGAAAAATAAAAAAATGAAAATATTGTTTTAATGCATATTTTCATCATAAACTAACATAAGATAATGGTCAATGAGCTTTGGAACCTTTGTTGTCTCCGTTTCTCTAAATAATAAAAATTTCATAGTGGTAAGTCCAATGATTTGGACAGCATATGAAGTTTTACTAACTTAATTGTTAAAAAATTAGAACGATACCTCTGTACCATGAAAGAGAGTTTATCATATATAGATAAAAATGTATAAAGTGATTAGGAAATTAAAAACAACACTAATGAGAATAACCTTAAAAATATAGAGCACTTAACATAAAACTCAATATTTTCGTAGGGATTAACCCACATATTTTGAAGAAAAAAAATCAAAAATATTGTTTTAATGCATATTTTCGTCATTAAATAACAGAAGATAATGGCAAAGGAGGTTTGGAACCTTTTTTGTCTCCGTTTCTCTCAAGAATTAAAAATTTATAGTGGTAAGTCCAATGATTTAGGGAGCATATGAAGTTTTACTAACTTAATTGTTAAAAAATTAGTATGATTCCCCTTTACCATGAAAGAGAGTTTATCATATAAAATATATAAAGTGATTAGAAAATGATAAACAACACTAATGAGTATAAGCTTAAAAATGTAGAGCATTTAGTCTAAAACTCAATATTTACATAGTGTTAACCCACATATTTTGAGAGAAAATAAAAAATATTAAAATATTGTTTTAATGCATATTTTCATCATAAAATAATATAATATAATGGCCAAGGAGGTTTGGAACATTTGTTTTCTCAGTTTCTCTCTCGAATAAATTTTCATAGTGGTAAGTCCAATAATTTAGGCAGTATATGAAGTTTTACTAACTTAATTATTAAAAAATAAGAAAGATTCTCATGTACCATGAAAGAGAGTTTATAATATAAAAATGTATAAAGTGATTAGAAAATTATAAACAATACTAATGAGTATAAGCTTAAAAATATAGAGCACTTAACCTAAAACTCAATATTCATAGGGGTTAACCCACATATTTTATGAAAAAATAAAAAATTTAATGCATATTTTCATCATAAACTAACATAAGATAATGGACAAGGAGGTTTGGAACCTTTGTTGTCTCCTTTTCTCTCAAGAATAAAAATTTCGTAGTTGTAAGCCCAATGATTTAGGCAGCATATGAAGTTTTACTAACTTAATTGTTAAAATTTAGAACGATTCACCCGTACCATGAAAGAGAGTTTATCATACATTGATTAAAATGAATAAAGTGATTAGAAAATTATAAAAAACACTAATGAGTATAAGCTTAAAAATATAGAGCATTTAACCTAACACTCAATATTTTCGTAGGGGTTAACCCACATATTTTGAAAAAAAATCAAAAATATGAAAATATTTTTAATGCATATTTTCATCATAAACTAACATAAGATAGTGGCCAAGGAGGTTTGGAACCTTTGTTGTCTCCGTTTCTCTCAAGAATAAAAATTTCATAGTGATAATTCCAATGATTTAGGCAACATATGAAGTTTTACTAACTTAATTGTTAAAAAAAAATAGAACGATTCCCTTGTACCATGAAAGATAATTTATCATACATTGATAAAAATATATAAAGTGATTAGAAAATTTTAAATAACACTAATGAGTATAAGCTTAAAAATATAGAGCATTTAATCTAAACCACAATATTTTCGTAGTGGTTAACCCACGTATTTTGAGAAAAAATCAAAAATATGAAAATATTGTTTAATGCATATTTTCATCATAAAATAACATAATATAGTGGCCAAGGAGGTTTGAAACCTTTGTTGTCTCCGTTTCTCTCAAGAATTAAAAATTTATAGTGGTAAGTCCAATGATTTAGGCAGCATATGAAGTTTTACTAACTTAATTGTTAAAAAAATAGTATAATCCCCCTGTACCATGAAAGAGATTTTATCATATTAAAATGTATAAAGTGATTAGAAAATGTTAAACAACAATAATGAGTATAAGCTTAAAAATATAGAGCACTTAACCTAAAACTAAATATTTTTGTGGGGTTAACCCACATATTTTGAGAAAAAATAAAAAATATGAAAATATTTTTTTAATGCATATTTTCATCATAAACTACATAAGATAATGAGCAAGGAGATTTGGAACCATTGTTGTGTCATTTTATCTTAAGAAAAAAAATTTCATAGTGGTAAGTCCAATGATTTATGCAGCATATGAAGTTTTACTAACTTAATTGTTAAAAAAATAGAACAATGCCCCTGTACCATGAAGAGAGTTTATAATACAATGATAAAAATGTATAAAGTTATTAGAAAATTATAAACAACACTAATGAGTATAAGCTTAAAAATACTGAGCACCTAACCTAAAACTCAATATTTTCGTAGGGGTTAACCCACATATTTTGAGAAAAAATCATAAATATAAAAATATATTTCTAATGCATATTTTCATCATAAACTAACATAAGATAATGGTCAAGGAGGTTTGAAACCTTTGTTGTCTCCGTTTCTCTCAAGAATAAAAATTTCGTAGTAGTAAGTACAATGATTTAGGCAGCATATGAAGTTTTACTAACTTAATTGTTAAAAAATTAGAACGATTCACCCGTACCATGAAAGAGAGTTTATCATACATTTATTAAAATAAATAAAGTGATCATAAAATTTTAAACAACACTAATGAGTATAAGCTAAAGATATAGAGCATTTAATCTAAAACTGAATATTTTCGTAGGGGTTAACCCACATATTTTGAGAAAAAATCAAAAATATGAAAATATATTTTTAATGCATATTTTCATCATAAACTAACATAAGATAATGGGTAAGAAGATTTGAAACCATTGTTGTCTCCGTTTCTCTTAAGAATAAAATTTCATAGTGGTAAGTCCAATGATTTAGGCATTATTTGAAGTTTAATTGCTAAAAAATTAGAACGATTCACCCGTACCATGAAAGAGAGTTTATCATACATTGATTAAAATAAATAAAGTGATTATAAAATTTTAAACAACACTAATGAGTATAAGCTAAAGATATAGAGCATTTAATCTAAAACTCAATATTTTCGTAGGGATTAACCCACATATTTTGAGAAAAAATCAAAAATATGAAAATATATTTTTAATGCATATTTTCATCATAAACTAACATAAGATAATGGATAAGAAGATTTGAAACCATTGTTGTCTCCGTTTCTCTTAAGAATAAAAATTTCATAGTGGTAAGTCCAATTATTTAGGCATTATTTGAAGTTTAATTGTTAAAAAATTAGAACGATGCCCCTGTACCATGAAGAGAGTTTATAATACAATGATAAAAATGTATAAAGTTATTAGAAAATTATAAACAACACTAATTAGTATAAGCTTAAAAATACTGAACACCTAACCTAAAACTCAATATTTTCGTAGGGGTTAACCCACATATTTTGAGAAAAAATCATAAAATATATATTTTTAATGCATATTTTCATCATAAACTAACATAAGATAATGGGCAAGGAGATTTGGAACTTTTGTTGTCTCTATTTCTCTTAAGAATAAAAATTTCATTGTGGTAAGTCCAATAATTTAGGTAACATACGAAGTTTTACCAACTTAATTGTTTAAAAATTAGTATGATTCCCTTGTACCATGAAAGAGATTTTATCATATAAAAATGTTAAAGTGATTAGAGAATGATAAACAAAACTAATGAGTATAAGCTTAAAAATATAGAGCACTTAACCTAAAACTCAATATTTTCGTATAGGTTAACCCACATTTTTGAAAAAAAATCAAAAATATAAAAACATATTTTTAATGAATATTTTCATCATAATCTACATAAGATAATGGGATAAGGAGATCTGCAAACATTGTTGTGTCCGTTTCTCTTAAGAATAAAAATTTCATAGTGGTAAGTCTAATGGATTAGGCAGCATATGAAGTTTTACTAACTTAATTGTTTAAAAATTAGAACGATGCCTCTGTACCATGAAAGAGAGTTTATCATACATTTATAATAATGTATAAAGTTATTAGAAAATTATAAACAACACTAATGATTATAAGCTTTAAAATATAGAGCAGCTAACATAAAACTCAATATTTTCGTAGAGGTTAACCCACATATTTTGAGAAGAAATCAAAAATATGAAAATATTTTTTTAATGCATATTTTAATCGTAAACTAACATAAGATATTATCCAAGGAGGTTTGGAACCTTTGTTGTCTCCTTTTTCTCAAAAAAAAAATTCATAGTGGTTAGTCCAATGATTTAGGCAGCATATGAAGTTTTACTAACTTAATTGTTAAAAATTAGTATGATTCCCCTTTACCATGAAAGAGAGTTTATCATATAAAAATGTATAAAGTGATTAGAAAATTTTAAACAACACTAATGAGTATAAGCTTAAAATTATAGACCACTTAACCTGAAACTAAATATTTTCGTAGGGGTTGCCCACATATTTTGAGAAAAAATCAAAAATATAAAAATATATTTTTAATGCATATTTTCATCATAAACTAACATAAGATAATGTGTAAGAAGATTTGGAATCATTGTCGTCTCTGTTTCTCTTAAGAATAAAAATTTCATAGTGGTAAGTCCAATGATTCTGGCAGCATATGAAGTTTTACTAACTTAATTGTTAAAAAATTAGAACAATGCCCCTGTACCATGAAAGAGAGTTTACCATACAGTAATAAAATATATAAAATGAGTAGAAATTTTTAAACAACACTAATGAGTATAAGCTTAAAAATATAGAGCATTTAATATAAAACTCAATATTTTCGTAGGGGTTAACCCACATATTTTGAGAAAAATATCAAAAAAATGAAAATATTTTTTTAATACATATTTTCATCATAAACTAACATAAGATAATGGGCAAGGAGATTTGGAACCATTGTTGTCTCGGTTTCTCTTGATAATAAAATTTTTATAGTGGTAAGTCCAACGATTTAGACAGCAAATGAAGTTTTACTAACTTAATTGTTAAAAAATTAGAACGATGCCCATGTACCATGAAAAATAATTTATCATACATTGATAAAAATGTATAAAGTGGTTAGAAAATGATAAAAACACTAATGAGGCACATATTTTGAGAACTTAACCTAAAACTCAATATTTTTGTAGGGGTTAACTCACATATTTTGAGAAAAAATAAAAAATATGAAAATATTTTTAATGCATATTTTCATCATAAAGTAAAATAAGATAATGGTCAAGTAGGTTTGAAACCTTTATTGTCTCTGTTTCTCTTAAGAATAAAAATTTCATTGTCGTAAGTCTAATTAATTTAGGCAGCAAACGAAGTTTTACTAACTTAAATGTTAAAAAATTAGAACAATACCCATGTACCATGAAAGAGAGTTTATCATAATTGATAAAAATGTATAAAGTGATTAGAAAATTTTAAACAACACTAATGAGTATAAGTTTAAAAATATTGAGCATTTAATCTATAACTCAATATTTTCGTAGTGGTTAACCCACATATTTTGAGAAAAAAACAAAAATATAAAAATATTGTTTTAATGCAAATTTTCATCATAAAATAACATAATATAATGCCCAAGGAGGTATGAAACCTTTTTGTCTCCGTTTCTCTCAAGAATAAAAAAGTCATAGTGGTAAGTCCAATGATTTAGGGAGCATATGAAGTTTTACTAACTTAAATGTTAAAAAATCCAAACGATTCCCTTGTACCATGAAAGAGAGTTTATCATACATTTATAAAATGTATAAAGTGATTATAAAATTATAAACAACACTAATGAGTATAAGCTTAAAAATATAGAACATTTAACCTAAAACTTAATATTCTCGTAGGGGATAACCCACATATTTTGAGAAAAAATTAATAATATGAAAATATTTTTATTGCATATTTTCATCATAAACTAACATTAGATAATGGCCAAGGAGGTTTGGAACCTTTGTTTTCTCCCTTTCACTCAAGAATAAAAATTTTATAGTGGTAAGTCCAATGTTTTAGGCAGCATATAGAGTTTTACTAACTTAATTATTAAAAAAAATTAGAACGATTCTCTTGTACCATGAAAGAGAGTTTATCATACATTGATAAAAATATATAAAGTGATTAAAAAATTTTTAAACAACACTAATGAGTATATGCTTAAAAATATAGAGCATTTGATCTAAAACTCAATATTTTCGTAGGGGTTAACCCACCTATTTTGAAAAAAAATCAAAAATATGAAAAAATTGTTTTAATGCATATTTTCATCCTAAAATAACATAATATAATGGCCAAGGAGGTTTGGAACCTTTGTTGTCTCCGTTTCTCTCAAAAATAAAAATTTCATAGTGGTAAGTCCAATGATTTAGGCAACATATGAAGTTTAACTTACTTAATTGTTAAAAAAATAGTATGATTCCCCTGTACCATGAAAGAGATTTTATAATACATTGATAAAAATGTATAAAGTGATTAGAAAATTATAAACAACACTAATGAGTAAAAGCTTAAAAATATAGAGCACATTACATTGATAAAAATGTATAAAGTGATTAGAAAATTATAAACAACACTAATGGGTATAGGCTTAAAAATATAGAGCACTTAACCTAAAACTCAATATTTTCGTAGGGATTAACCCAAATATTTTGAGAAAAAATAAAAAATATGAAAATATTTTTTTAATGCATATTTGTATCATAAACTAACGCAAGATAATGGTCAAGGAGGTTTGGAACCTTTGTTGTCTTTTTTTCTCTTAAGAATAAAAGTTTCATTGTGGGAAGTCCAATTAATTTAGGCAGCATATGAAATTTTACTAACTTAATTGTTAAAAATTATAACAATGCCTATGTACCATGAAAGAGAGTTTATCATACATTGATAAAAATATTTAAAATGATTAGAATTTTTTTAAAAAACACTAATGAGTATAAGCTTAAAAATATAGAGCATTTAATCTAAAACTCAATATTTTCGCAAGGGTTCACCCACATATATTGAGAAAAAATCAAAAATATGAAAATATTTTTTTAATGCATATTTTCATCATAATATAACATAAGATAATGGCCAAGGAGGTATGAAACCTTTGTTGTCTCCGTTTCTCTCAAAAATAAAATTTCATAGTGGTAAGTCCAATGATTTAAGCAGATATGTAGTTTTACTAACTTAATTGTTAAAAATTTAGTATGATTCTCCTGTACCATAAAAGAGATTTTATCATATAAAAATTTATAAAGTGATTAGAAAATGATAAATAACACTAATGAGTATAAGCTTAAAAATGTAGAGCACTTAACCTAAAACTCAATATTTTCGTAGGGGTTAACCCACATATTTTGAGAAAAAATCAAAAATATAAAAAAGTATTTTTAATGCATATTATCATCATAAACTAACATAAGATAATGGTCAAGGAGGTTTAGAACATTTGTTGTCTCAGTTTCTCTCAAGAATAAAATTTTCATAGTGGTAAGTCCAATGATTTAGGTAGCATATGAAGTTTTACTAACTTAACTGTTAAAAAATTAGAATGATTCCCCTGTACCATAAAAGAGATTTTATCATACATTGATAAAAATGTATAAAGTGATTAGAAAATTATAAGCAACACTAATGAGTATAAGCTTAAAAATATATAACACTTAACCTAAAACTCAATATTTTCGTAGGGGTTAACCCAAATAATTTGAGAAAAAATCAAAAATATGAAAATATTTTTAATGCATATTTTCATCATAAACTAACATAAGATAATGGTCAAGGAGGTTTGAAACCTTTGTTGTCTCTGTTTCTCTTAAGAATAAATATTTCATTGTGGGAAGTCCAATTAATTTAGGCAGCTTTTGAAGTTTTACTAACTTAATTGTTAAAAAATTAGAACAATGCCGCTGTACAATGAAAGAGAGTTTATCATACATTGATAAAAATATTTAAAATGATTAGAAAATTTTAAACAACACTAATGAGAATAATCTTAAAAATATAGAGCATTTAATCTAAAACTCAATATTTCGTAGGGGTTAATCCACATATTTTGAGAAAAAATCAAAAATATGAAAATATTTTTTAATGCGTATTCTCATCATAAACTAACATAAGATAATGGACAAGGATATTTGGAACCATTGTTGTGTCCGTTTCTCTTAAGAATAAAATTTTCATAGTGGTAAACAACATATGGAGTTTTACTAACTTAATTGTTAAAAAATTAGAACGATCCCCCTGTACCACGAAAGAGAGGTTTTCATACATTGATAAAAATGTATAAAGTGATTAGAAAATTATAAACAACACTAATGAGTATAAGCTTAAAAATATAGAGCACTTAACATATAACTCAATATTTTCGTAAGGGTTAACCCACATATTTTGAGAAAAAATAAAAAATATGAAAATATTGTTTTAATGCATATTTTCATCATTAAATAACAGAAGATAATGGCCTAGGAGGTTTGGAACCTTTGTCGTCTCCGTTTCTCTCAAAAAAAAAAATTTCATAGTGGTAAGTCCAATGATTTAGGCAGCATCTGAAATTTTACTAAATTAACTGTTAAAAACTAGAACGATGCCCATGTACCATGAAAGAAAGTTTACAATACACTGATAAAAATGTATAAAATGATTAGAAAATTTTAAACAACACTAATAAGTATAAGCTTAAAAATATAGAGCATTTAAATTAAAACTCAATATTTTCGTAGGAGTTAACCCACATATTTTGAGAGAAATAAAAAAATTAAAAATATTGTTTAAAGCATATTTTCATCATAAACTAACAAAAGATAATGATCAAAGAGCTTTTGAACTTTTGTTGTCTCCGTTTCTCTAAAGAATAAAATGAAAATATTTTTAATGCATATTTTCATCACAAACTAACAGAAGATAATGGTCAAGGAGGTTTGGAGCCTTTGTTGTCTCTGTTTCTCTCAAGAATAAAAATTTCATTGTGGTAAATCCAATGATTTAGGCAGATTTCAATTCAAAAAAAAAAAATGATTTAGGCAGCATATGAAGTTTTACTAACTTAATTGTTAAAACCATGTAATAACTGAAATGTGTTTATTTTTAATTAGTTTCAAATATTCAGTTATTTTTAATATTTTTACATGACTTAGCTAAACGGATAATAAGACATATCTTATTTAGTATTAACATATTTGGAATTTTATTACAACAAACTTATAAATAAAAAATATATATTTAGTATTATCCATAAAGGAACATAGTTGCATGTAAGATATTTTTTGTAAGACATATTCCCTCTCTTTCATAATAAGTGTCATTCTAACTTTTTTTGTTATACAAAAATGTTATTTTAAAATTCTAATGGAAATTATACTTATTTTCAGCTGAAATTACAAATTATATTGATTTATAAATAATTTTATTTATCTCAGATACTATTGATTAGACATGTGTAATTAATAATAACTTATATATATTTCCCTCACTTTCTTAATCTATGTGAAAATGTCAAAGTGACACTTATATTAAAATTGATAGAGTATTGTTTTTCAAAAATGTAGTATTTTTTAAGATGAGTTTCAAAACTGGAGGTTGCAGAATTAACAGTCCTCTTGTGACTTGGATCTTCTCTACCTTTCGCTTTCACTCGACCTACTCTCTTTTATCATTTTCAATACCATTATTGTTTCTGTTTTTTTTTCCTGCTTTGTTAACTGTGCCTTGCTTTTAAAGGTTTTGTTTTATAAATCTTTATTGCTAATGCTTAGACTGTGACAAAAAAAAAATATTGCTAATGCTTAGTCCTTGTCTAAACCTCTGGCTATATACCCTGTAACTTTACAACCTACTCCAATATGCGCATATATTAAGCAAACGATAAACCTGTCATGAATATTTTGAAAAATTGCAAATGCTTGGTCGGTTATTTGGATTTAACCCCATAAATTCAGTTTTGTCATGTTGTGGACTGCTGAGGTGCTAACATATGTCTATATAACACATACAGCTGTGTTTTTATGTAATCATAAGTTAGAGAAACAGATTTGGCTTTTACTCTCTTGTTCTTTCTTGGGTCACTACTTCTTGGCATCTCCTCTATAACAAACCCTAAAGAGAAACAAAGATGGAAAGCAGAGGAACTCTAAACCATTATCCTTTTTTCTCATGAAATTTCTTGTCTCAAACTAATCTCTATTGGAGAAAAATAAATACTGTTAAGGGTTGTTTTCTTCGAAAAATCTTGTGTACATATCAACCAACATTCATGGTTCTCAAAAGGGTCCCATTAACACATTGTGGTGATAGCTTTGTTTTCATCTTCCAAGATTTGCTTCAACAAGTGGAATAATTCCAATACAGAGATAAGATCCACACAAGACTTTTTTATCCTCCTCTTCTTGTATCTTCTCATTATAGCTTCAGTGAAGATGCTTAGATTCACAAAGAAGCAGCAATTGTATTTTTTACTATGTGTGTGGTGTATGTTGGTGGATTGGAGCAGCGCAGAAACAGAGGAAAGTGAAGGAGGTCCAATGGAGAAAACAGAGAAAGCTGCTCTCTACTTTACAATTCAAGGGTTTGTTGGTGACTCTTGGAATGGTTCCTACCTTTTTCCTGACCCATGTGGTTGGACTCCGATCCAGGTCCTTTTTCTCATCATTTTCTTCTTTGATCTCATTTTTTGTTCAAAACATTACCAATTATGATAAAAGACGTTGAACTTATGAATATGGTTGAAAGTTGAAGTAAGCATATTTCTATCTATTCGTTGATAAAAGAAAGGGAGAGCATATTTCTATTTATATGATCTAAAGCCAGAAGATACAAAGCGAGATTTTACTTTCTTTATTTAGTAATTAATAATCAAAATTCCTCTGTTCCATTTTGGTGTGTACTCAACTTCACCAGTGGAATAATAATTAGTTATATCTCCAGTTTCAGAGAACAATATCACTTCCTTTTTTGTGTAACATAAAAAATTCAATTATATATATCGTCCTTAAATATCCAATTCTTTGTTGTTAACTCTGCAGGGTGTAACTTGTGATCTATTTGATGATCTTTGGTATGTGACTGCTTTAAGCTTTGGGTCTATGCGAGACAACTCTCTTTCTTGTACTGAGATTCCAGTCATCAGACCACAACTCTCTGAGCTCAAGCACCTCAAGTCTCTCTCTATATTCAACTGCTTCACATCACCAAACCAATATCTAGCTTCAATTTCAGATGAGAAGTGGCTAGATCTCTCTAAGAACTTGGAGACACTTGAGATCAGATCAAACCCGGGACTGATCGGTGAACTCCCTTCTTTCATCACTAGCCTCACCAATCTTCAATCTCTAGTGTTGCTAGAAAACCGGTTAACAGGTTCATTGCGAGAGAATTTAGCCAAGTTAACCAGACTCAGACGCTTAGTATTGTCTGGAAACCGGTTTACAGGGAGAATCCCGGAGGTCTATGGCTTAACCGAATTATTGATATTGGATCTAAGCAGGAATTTCTTCTCTGGACCGTTGCCTTTAAGCGTTGGAGGATTGAGTTCACTGCTGAAACTCGATGTTAGTAACAATAACTTGGAAGGAAAGTTACCTGAAGAGTTACAGTCCTTAAAGAATTTGACTCTTTTGGATCTTAGGAACAACAGCTTCTCAGGTGGATTGACCAAAGAGATCCAAGAGATGAGTTCATTGGTTGAACTAGTTTTGTCCAACAACCAGCTAGAAGGGGACTTATCAGGAATAAAGTGGAGAAATCTGAAGAATTTGGTGGTTTTAGATCTCTCCAACACAGGGTTAAAAGGAGAGATTCCATGGTCAATCTTGGAGCTCAAGAAACTGAGGTTCTTAGGTCTAAGTAACAACAGTCTCGGAGGCAAACTCTTACCTCAAATGGAAACAGAAATGCCTTGTCTCAACGCGCTCTATGTAAATGGAAATAACATCAGTGGAGAGCTGGGGTTCTCTGAGAAGTTCTATGAGAGGATGGGAAGAAGACTTGGTGTTTGGGGAAACCCTAATCTGTGTTACCACGGTGATGAAATCAAGAACATTCGTGATCATGCTCCTTTTGGAGTGAACCAATGCAAGAGAATCAAGGCGGAGACTTTGGCTTAAGACAGAACGTGGAACTTGGAAAGTTACGAAGTTGTGGTCTTTTCAACCATGCATTTAAATTCAACTTTGCCAGTATATCTTGTGTGCATTTTTTTCTATTTTTGTTACTAATAGTAGTAAGTATCAATCATAACATGTGTACGTATAAATAAAGGAAAGAAACCTCAATTGGAATATGCCCTTTTTCAAAAAAAAAAAAAAAAAAAAAAAAAACCTCAATTGGAAGAAAAAAAAATCGTTATTTGTTTTTCTGCAGAGCCACCAAAGAACAAGGCGATCTTTTTTTTTTGTGAACACCATCAGAAGGCGATCAAATGTAGTGAAATAACAAAACAACTGCACGAGGATCAAACTTGATGGGTTTATTTTAATAAGAAAATGCACTCGAAATTATCGTTTAGTTTTGAGCACTCCATAAAGATTATAAAGATGTATTAGTATTTCATCAAAGGAGGATTCAGGATTGTATGACTTTTGCGACATGTCTAAACGTGGTAAGTATGTTTGAACTTTACTTTGCTTTGGCATTTTGTAAAATACGGAGAAAAGTCTATTCAAAGAAGAAGAAGTTGATCTTCAAAAAAAAAAAAAAAGAAGAAGAAGTCCGATTTAAATGAAGAATCAGGTGGATATCCATATCAATAATGGAGTAAACGAATAAAAACTGCTGTCAAATCAAATAGTGTATAATCTAGTCAACCCTCCAAACTACTTGTTTGTCTTACTTTCTTAAAATACCTTCTCACGCAAAAGATTTAGGTTGGTATACATTGTTTTAACGTGTTTTCTGCATGAACTTTCAGTATTTTTCATACTTTGTTGAAAAGCACGTGTAATTAGTTAATTCTACACATTCGTTTCATTAAACATAAGTTTTTTTCTGTATCATGATTAACCTATATATACTCAATGTTACCTGTTCTAGTCTTTTTACAATATGGTATATAACACATCACTTTAGTGTCTAAGTTAAAATTATCATCGCACTAGCATTTTGGTAATTATAATAAGATTTCAGAAACTTAATATATTTTTGCTATGGTTTTAATTTTATTTGCCGTGTATCGTATTTTAAGGATGCTATCTCACCATCTTCGTCTTCTCTTTTTGTGCCCGAAATATTTGGTGTTCAAGAAAGCACAAGTCAAGTTTGATATTATGATACTTACGAAAGCGAAAAGCTAATCTTGCTTTACTATTCCAGTATTCTACATCTTATGATAATTACTGTTGAATGTTTGAATATTACAACAACAAAACAAAACTAGCTAAACAGTGATGACGCCCATAAAACTATTTAATATTCTCGTCAACGAACTTGGCATAATAAAATGGAAATACTTGAAATAAACGACGGTCACCTCAAACCAGATTCCCATTTCCTAAGTATAAAATGGAATTATTTACATTATAAGAAATTAACAAAAGTCGACGACGGCTACAAAAAAAACTCAATATTTGAAAAGATTTAGAGTAAATTAATAAGGAAAATTCAAAGTCTCTCATTAACGTAGGATTCACTCCTCTCTTACCGTTCCACTCTTTCCCCCTCATTTCCGCTACACTTATTTCCATCAAATCCACACACACGCACATGTTATATATACACATAGACATAGACTTACATATTATTCATTCTATTCATCAGTTAAACTAAAACAAGAAGCAAAAACATTTATTACTACCAAATGGCTCCGTGTCGTACGATGGTTCTGCTCTGTCTTGTCCTGTTTCTGGCGACCAGTAGCTCTTCTGTGGCCGCCACAAGAATTGGAGCCACGGTGAAGACGAAGGATATGAAGAGCTTAGGGTTTAAAGACAGCCTTATTTCTGGTTACTTGCCCAAAGGTGTTCCCATTCCTCCTTCTGCTCCTTCTAAGAGACACAACTCTCTCGTTGACTCTCTTCCTCATTGATTCTTTTTTCTTCATAATTTTGTTGTTTATTCAATGTAATTTTTGGGGTTTTGTTTTGTAGTTTCAGATCTGCATAGTTACTTATAAGATATACTGTTTGTATATGTTTGCATTTTTGTTTTGTAGTTTTAAATCTTCATAGTAACATATAGGATATACTCTTTGTATATGTTTGCATACGTCTATATACACTAATGATTTTTTCATATGATTAATATATATGTTCAAACTCATGAAAGCCATATAAAGATCAAGAAATTCAAATAACTCATCTTGTAATCCTTGTGTCATAGTTTACTGCATTACACATCATCCGCTTAATCAAACACATGTTCGTCCCAGTCTTGGCATGTTCTTGAATTATGTCGCAAGTTCATGAAGTTAACAACTTTATCGTTTGACCAAAAACAAAACTTTATCATCAATTAGACACCGGACAACTCATGTCGAAAGCTCATGAAGTTAACACGTGCAAAAAGTTGTTAAGATATACTTTAATAAATGTGTAAAACACACACTTGTACTGTGAAATTTGTCTCTCTTAAGAAGATATATATACACTTAATAAATAGACATCAGACGTTAAGAGTTTGAAGGTATAATGGAATCAAGCATTAGAGAAAATACAACCCACAATACATAGAAGAAACATGTTATGTAGCCGTATTGAAAAAAAATATCAAAAAAGGAAAACAAAGGGGCATTCCGAGAATTGAACTCGGGACCTCTCGCACCCTAAGCGAGAATCATACCACTAGACCAAATGCCCTTAAGATACCAGCATGTTTCAAAAATAATTGAATCTGATCTTCACCATTTTCTCAAGCGGTCAGAACAAATGGGTCGGGATATTCAACCAATCGTACCCTTCGCACTTCTCCAGCGCCTGAGTCGGATCCACAAGCTTCGCATGCATGAACACAGTAATTAATCCACAAGGGCGCCTCCTTTAAACACGTTGTTTGTGAGTCTGTGACAGTCAAGGTTTCATTTTCTCTATCTCTAGACTCTAGTCCCGTCCGTTTCTCCATCACTTCTCTAGCTGCGCATCCTTCGAAGCTCTCGCCTGCTCAAAAAGTTAAATATTAGCTCAAAATTTCGCTGAAACGCGATTTGTTGTTATGATTGGTTACAAGTTACAACAGTATATGTCCCACCCATAACACTTCTTCTATTATTTTTTAAAAAAATGTTTTTGTAATTGTTTATAACTTTCTTTTGTAAAATGTAAAATTTTTGTATTATTTTAGTGTTTGACAAAAGATACAAAGTAATTGAAGCAAAAGGTAAAAAATACCATTAAATAACATGTATGACAAAACTAAACCACTACAACAAATGACTGAAAAGGCCAAGAACTAAAATCCAAAGCAGATGAATGGAACCAGTGAAGCGTGCTAAGCCTTTGGTAAATCGGAAACGAACGGGAAAACATCTCAGTTATCAGGAACTGCTGAGAACGTGATCACCCAAAACCCTAGAAACCACGACTCTTACGACTCTTACAAAGTCTTGCACCGGGGGTATAGAAGAAGAGCCGAGAAACCGATGATGTCATTGTTTGGTAGATTCGACAAAAATTACAGCGTCCAGCAAATCAACTGTGACCGTTACATCTGTCCAAGGTATATAATCCACGAAACGTGTTGTTCAAATTTTCATTGGGCCAGTTCAGTTATTTGTTATGTTTTAGGCCCAGTTAACTTGAGCTATAATTATTGAAAATTTGAAATAGTGGATAAACAACTGTAATAGTGCAAAAAGAGAATATTGAAATGAATACTTTTTATCTTTTTTGCAAAAAAGAAGAAGATGAAATGAATACATTTTGTAACTTTCGAATTCTAAAATAATTTAATAATTTTAATATTTTATTTATTTTAAAATAATTATTTATCCTCAATGTTATATATTTCGAGATTTAAAGTCTTATTCCAATTAAAATACATTTGTGTGATAATGGAATTCATGAAAGGGACATAACAAAACAAGGCACAACGTAAATATGGATTTTATTTAAATACATATACCTTGTGTAATAGTTACTCAATTTTATAAAAATATGAGTTACAAAAAGTTAGATAGTTATAAGTTTCCAGTTACAAAAAGAAAACAAAAGTTATATAAGGTTTCGGAAACACCTTTAATCTCTAAAATCCATTACCAAGTTGTGGATTAAAGTTAGATAGTCTTCTATGATTTTTATCTCCAGTTTCAGCTGCAATAAATATAAATAAAAAAATTACCCATGGAGAGAGCATATTCCTTCAGAATATTATTTGATTGTGTGGTACATCTTTCTATTTTTGTCAACGATTGTGTGGTTATTTGAGTTTAATAATCGGTAGTATTTTACAAATGACTGGCTATTTCATTTTCATAAATAAATTTAACTGATACATATATTAAAGTATATCTAATTTTACCAAAATAAATTATGTAAAATTGCAAGGTACAAGACCATTTTCATCCAATTTTAACTAAATCAAACTGTTAGTACGCACATATATTACTGGCATGTTAATATATTTTTTTGGCATCTAGCATGTTAAGAATTAAACAAGCTTCAGAGGTTCATGTGGAGTTTTTTTTCTTAAAGATGCTTTTTTGTTTTTATACAAAAAGATAAGAATTAAAAGAGATAAAAAATGTAGCCAATATTTTTATTTCAGATGATATGTAATACAATAAAAGATTCTATAGGTTTAGACTAGTTTATTTGTCTTGTGTTTTAAAAAAAAACACAAAACAAATAAAGTTTCTTTTGTTTTGAACAAAGACCTATAGTATCTTTTATTGTGTTCATTATACATATTGATTTCCTTCGTTTTTTCACATTCATTATATTTTACAGAAATCAGTTAGCACAAACTCAAATTAAGTATAAAAATTAAGTATCAAAATGGAGAAAGAGCAGTAATAGATAAGATGAAATGACGTATTTTGAAGGACCCTGTTAAGCACTACTTTCACTTTTTTTTGATCAAACAAGCACTACTTTCACTTTGATTGAATAACTGCTCTGAAATCATTGAGCTCATTTTGTCTCTGTCTATCTGTTTTAGACTTTTGGTCAAATTGCAGTTTTCTTTTGCTGTGGAACCGCTCTCTCAACTCTTTTCGACCCATTTGTATGCAATATTAAGTATGTGATTTAAATAAAAATTAATAAATTATAAAAAATAAATAGTCATAAAAAATGAAACTAAAAGAAAAATCAGAATATAATTTAGAATAAATATTTATTAATTGTAAAAGTTAAATTTAAATAATAATAGTAGCTCTTAATTATAATTTTAATTCATAAAATCTTTGTTAGTAGCTTTTTAAGAAATTAATGTAAACACAATACATAAAATAATTTGTCAAATAATATTATAAAGATATATACTATAAATTTTGGTTTCTTCTGCAAAACAAAAGAAAGGAGTTGGCTACATTTTTTCTCAAAGTAAAAACGTTGAATATGTAAAAATCTCAAAGTAAAAAACTTCAGTTGAAAATATTTTTTTGAACAATATTGAAGATCAAATGGATTACAATATTAGTCTTCTATGAAAATACATTATTTGTAGTAGTTATTTAGATATTCTTATTGGTCCAATTAATGAATTTCTAAGAATTATTTCCTAGATCCAACATACACTTTAAAACAACTTAATTTGATAAAATTAAATGAAATAAAATTGATTTTTGTTTCAAATAAAATAAATAATGTAGTTTATTAAAAGAACTTGTCTGCGGAAAAATGTGATTTGAATTTCTGTTAAAAGTGCAAAAGAAGATAATCTGCAAAATCCAGAGTATATTCATTGCATGTTATCAGACTTTTTACAATAAATCTAACTTTTTTTTAAATTTGTAATTTAATTCATTAAAAATTAAGTTTCCAAAGTAAAATTTATTAAGAACCATTCAAAATAGCATAAAAGTTCTGATCTTAATTTATATTTAAAATAATAAAATTTAATAAATTATCATCACAATAAAGAATATGTTGAAGTTAGAAAACGAATTCAGATTACTTTTAAGTTAAATTTAAAAACCTTATGAGGAACTCAAAATATTATTGAAAAAGTAATTTAATATTTTAACGTTAAATTGTAAAATATATTGAAGTAGATACAATTGATACTAAATTATGCAGGACAAACATAAACATTAAACAAAAAGTATATAAAAATTAAATATGACTTTACTTTCACCATATCAGACTAAACTTTAGTATTTACCTAAAATTCTTTGTTATTATTTTTGCAAATGATCAAAATAAAAATATTAAAACCTTTTTTGTTTTACTTTTCTAACTCTAAATTATAGGTTTGATCGTTCATCTTGCATATAAATTTAAATTTTAGGTTATTTCTAAATATTAAGTAATTCCTCTGTTTGATATATACAAGCATAGTTCAACCATTAGAAGTTATTAATTATAAATTTGATGGTTATAATTGATAAAAAGTTTGGGTCAAAGAAGATTAGGAAAAAAATAGAGAACAAATTGAAATGAGGTTAATATAATTTATGTTTTGGTTTCTGTTAATTTTAGTGGTTAATTTCAGACCTTTAAACATGTATTTTTAGCTTTTAGTTTTTGTATTAATAAAAAAATATAAAATGTTCTATTAAGAACATGAAACTATGAAACTCTTATATAAAAATAGAAAATTCATTTTAACAGAAAAACTAAAATCATATTTTAGATCACATATCTTTTAAAAGGAAATTTACAAAATTTAAATTTCCTAAAACCAACATTATTGTAGGAAAATGCATGTATAACAGTATGTGGATACTACTTATTTTTATGACAAAATATAAGTATGAACTTAGATATGCAAAAAGGTTAACAATAGAATTATCCTCGGCATTATACTAAGAAGATAAGGCATAACCTTCTCATATAGTATTCTAAACTAAATAAATTATACAAGATAAGATGACAAAGGTATATATTCAGATTCGTGATAGTTCATTGTTAAATGTTTAGGGAATTTAAAATGTTGATCAACAGATTCTTTTTGTTGTTGCAATTATTCACATGTCTTTGTAATCAAGAACATTCGAAGAAAGACACACGTAGGATCCATTATTTCTTTCCCCCTAAATTGACGAAACATATTTGTTTCATAGTACTTAATTTGTTAACTAAATAATATACTTGACGCTATAGCAAATATAATAAACAATTTAATACATTCAACTGTGCATATATTTTTACTGAGGTACTAATTTAAAATTTAATATATTTTATGCTTAATACAAAATAATTTCAAGTCGTTGTATCTATTTTGAATGAAATGAGTAAAGAGTACCACATCGATTCTTCAATCAATTAGACGTTCAGCCAAGTATTGGTTTGTTAAAAGGCTAAGTGGAATAATTCATGTGGATATACCTCTTTTCTGAGTTATCTGAAAACAGACATAAAACGAATTATGATTCCATATTTAAATATAGTACAATTAACGCGGTTCTATAGAAAATTCTAAGTTCGAAATCTCTAAGAATTCTGAATTAGGAGTAATATTACTTCACCAAGAGAATAATATCAAACTTCCTGTCAAACTATAACTGAAAGTACAGACGATTTCACAGTGGAATACATAAAATAAATAAGATATAATTCTTTTTCATTCACTAAACCAAAAAAAAAACAAATATCTCAATTCAGTAACAAGTAAATTAAACACAATCTTCATTAAAATACTGCATTTTTTTTATTATAATTTTTTTAGGATAGTCTAATCCTAAACTAAAAACTCTTCGTAAAGCATAAACTTCAATTTTTCAAATTTCTAGAAATATTCAACAATTACGTTGTCACCTAACCCAAAACAATGACACTAAAAACTTAATCACACAGAAATTCTCCAAATTCTTTCAAAAAAAAAA